>NW_015113061.1:46140-46545 GCF_001443285.1 Poecilia latipinna | reverse complement strand
AGCAGCTGCTCTGATCAAACATGTTGAACATGTAATTTCATCACATAGAGGACAGACAAGATGGAGTCCATCAGTAGTGTGTGGTTGTATTTATGCAGCTCAGATCAAATCATCACTAAATGTTTTCTTCTTGTTGTTCCAGGTTTCATCCTCAGAGCTCATATCTTCATGAACAAACCAGGTTCTTAGTGAATCTGTTCTGTGCAGCAGCAGAGAGAGAACAGCAGACAGGAGAGAAGATGCTGGAGATGTTAGCATCAGTCTGTAGATATGAATTGGAAGAATATGATGATGATGATGATGATCACAGTTTTAAATATCGTCTTGACTTCCTACTGGATCTGTACTCCCAGATGAAGGACAGAGAGACTAAATCAGGTCTGAGTCTCCTTCCATCATTACTGT
>NW_015113061.1:36695-41822 GCF_001443285.1 Poecilia latipinna | reverse complement strand
TCAGAAACACAGTGAGAGTTTAATCTGTGATCTCTGCAGACTGAGTGAAGAGAGACTCCAGCAGCTTCTGGTTCTCCTCCATGAGGTCCAAGACCAAGACAGGACATTGTCCCTCTTGAATAAGGTTGGTGGAGACCTGAGCTCCTGCAGGTTGAGCTGGGAGCTTCTTCACTACCTGCTGCAGCAGCCGACAGCTCAGACCATCACTGTGAACCTGAAGAAGAATCGATTCTTAGAGGAGAGAGCTGCTCAGCTGCTGCCCTTTCTGCATAGGATGGTGATTCAAAGGTGGAGGTTTTTATCTTCTAATAAATAGTTGGTCTGATTTTCCATCAGCAGCTTCTGGTTCCTGGCAGTAACAAAGTGTTGTGGTGAATCCTCTGTCTGCTTTCAGGCCCAGTCCCAGCTTTGTTAGGACTTCCATCAAGGAGATCTTCAGGACTCACCACAGTCACCTGATATCCGGGTTGCTGAGGTCACTGGGTCATGTAATCAACCTGAACTGCACAGAGATGGACTCAGAGGACTGTGATGCTCTGCTGTTCATCCTCAGACACAGTGATGGAGTTAAACTGAGGCTGCTGTGGAGCTCCATCCCAGCAGAGGGAATACAGTCCATCCTGTCTTTGCTGCACACAGTTTCTGATCTCAGGTCAGATATCAGAACCTGCTCCTCAGGACTCCTTCCCATGATGAACCATTCCCTCCAGTTCATTAACTGGTTGGTTTTCTTTCTTCTCTGTTCCCACCAGTGTGGACAGGAATCTCCTGCTGAGGTTCATCCACTGCTGCGCTTTCTCTGACAGCCAGCAGGGGGCAGCATCAGACTTACTGAGGACTCTGCAGCACAGGTTGGATCTGTCCTGCTCCTCCTGTGTGCAGCTACCAGAGGAGGATCAGACTGAGCCTCTGAGCCTGACGGCTGCTGACTGCAGGGCCGTCTCCATCGTCCTGAGACACAGCAGCAGAGACACACAGCTGGACCTGAGAGACTGTGAGGTGGAGGACAGCGGGCTGGACCTGCTGTTTCCTGTCCTGGACAGAATCCATCTCATGTGAGTAAGATGGACCCTGAAGCAGGGAGAAGTTTGTTGACCTTCATGTTGATGTTCTTTGGTCTGTTTTTCCTGTTTAGAGTCAGTAAGACGATCCTGGTCCAGCTTCTGTCTCTGCTTGCTGTGAACAATCAGAGGGACACAGTGAGACGGACAATGTCCCTGTGCAGAGCTCTGGGAGGAGAACTGGACCTGAGTCACTGCCCACTGGATCAGAGGCTCTGTGGAGCTTTGGTTCTGATGCTGGACTACTCTGAAGGTCTGACAGAGCTGGACCTCAGTCACTGCCAGCTGACAGACCAGCTGCTGCTCCAACTCATCACACATCTGCACAAAGTTCACATCCTGGAGTAAGTGTCCCAGACTGTCCCTTCTGTCAGACAGAGACATCCCACCTTATTTTCTTTTTTCCTGGGGGGTTTGGTACTCAGCATTCTCTAAGTATCAAGGTGAGGCCCAACAGATTTACTTTCACAAGTGGAGCCTTATGGATTTGGCTCTGATGTTCAACTTGATAGGGGTATATTTAAAATTTAATGAACTCTGTAAAGGAATAGAAAGGGAAAGGAGGGCAGCGGTAAAAGGTTAGATAAGCGTAGGGGAGAGAAAGAAGGATAGAGAGAATACTAGGCAATATCTTAGAACTCTGGTTTTACACCTGCAGAAAGTGAAAAACAATCAAATAGAGAAACAATAGCGACAAGCATAAAAAAATCACAAAGTACAAGTGGAGGTGGCAGAGCAGGACAAGCACAAAACAGCATTCAGTTCACCAGTGGGTCTGTTTGAGGTCAACAAAATGCCTTTTGGGTTGCAGAATGCTCTGTCAACCTTCCAGAGGCTCATGTTTAGGAGACCTGAACTTCACCCACCTTCTGATGTATCTGGATGACCTTATCATCTTTTCTAAAATCTTTGATGAGCACCTAAACAGGCTGTTGTTGGTGTTTTATCGGCTTTGGAGTACGTTTAAAAACTTAAACTGTTTAAGTGCCAGCTGATGAGAAAAGAAGTGCAGTTCCTAGGCCACCTGGTATCTGCTGATTGAATCCAGACTGACCCAGAGAAGATTCGTAGAGTCAAAGACTGGACCAGGCCAACAAACCACAGGGAAGTACTGCAATTTCTGGGGTTTGGTGGCTACTACAGGTGGTATGTCAGTGGGCACTCTATCCTGGCAGCTCCCTTATGCCAGCTCACAGGTGGTGACCCGAGAAATATGAACAGAAAAGGAAAAATAGGCCTGGTATCTGAACCACCATTCTTATGGACAGAGGAATGTATGGAGGCATTCCTGGCCTTAAAGCACAGACTTACGACTGCGCCAGTGTTGGGTTACCCAGAATACAACCTACCGTTTGTTCTTCAGACAAATGCATCGGGGGAAGGACTAGGTGCTGTCTTGGTCCAGGTTCAAGATGGCATAGAGAGTCATAGCCTTCGCCAGCCGAGGGTTGAGTCCAGCAGAGGCAAGGTATCCCGCCCACAAGCTAGAGCTCCTTGCCCTGAAAATGGGCGGTAACAAACAAATTCTAGGACCATCTCTATGGGTGCAAGTTGTCTGTCCAGACAGACAATAACCCCCTCAAGTACATCATGAGCTCTGCAAAGTCGGATGCCACAGGGCAATCAATGGTGGGTGTCCCGTTTGGCTGCTTTGGACTTTGATATCCAGTACCGGAGAGGAAAAAGCAATACCGATGCCCGATAACTGAACTGTTCTCTCAAAACCCAAGTGTTCGGAGTCATTGTGAAGAGCCTTCATAGCTCCCTCGTGCACGGACTTCTTGCTTCGTCATGGCGGGAAGTGACTCCATACCCACGTCTCCGTATGGCTTATTAGATCCTGGTGATTCTGAGTCTAGGTTGGCTGAGGCCGCTGTGTTCTGGTTTGAGGAGTTGTCTGGACCTTGTATGGACTGACCTGCACCCTGTTAGGGCTTTTTGGTGCTCACCCGCAGAGGGCATGATTGCAGAGTCTCTGTAATCTCCTGATTGGACGTATGGGAGAGGGCATTGGCGTTCGCATTGCTTTCTCCTACCCGGCACTAGACATCAAAGTCAAAAGCAGCTAAATGGGACACCCACCGTTTAATAATGAGGGATATAAATATGAGTCAACACAAGTGTTTTTTTCAGCCATAGATCAGCTTTTCTGAACCCACTATTCATGGGTTCAGACACTGCCTACAGTGAGGAGGGCAGCAAGGTAGGTAGATCATATCTCAAACTGATTGTTTTTGGATATTCCTCTGCCACAGAGCTGGGAATGGGTCAGTCTTAAGCCTTTCAGCAGGAAGATGCTACAAAACCAACTGACAGATAGTATAAGACCTGCATTTTGTACTAAAGGACACATTTCTCTGTCCAGCAGCACATCTGGAATCTGCTGATCTCTTCTGTGGTTCTGAATTAAGTCATTATGAACATGGTTCCAGTAAAACCCAACATAATGTTCTGTGTTGTGTTTGTGTTCCAGTCTGAGTCACAATCAGATCACTGATGCCTCCACTGCTTGGTTACTCTACCTGGTCTCCATCAGCCCCTCCCCTGGTTCTGTGAGGTGAGCAAACATTCATCAGAGCTCAATCAGTGGAGGCGTTTGTCTTCCCCTGGTTGATCTCTGAGCATCTGAATCCATGTAATTTTTGAAAGAGTCACATCTGTTCTCTGCTTTGTTTCGTTTCTAGACTGAACAACAACAACATTATCAACAAAACTCCTTTTAAGAACAACAGGAAGTTTGAAATCTGGTGAAGCAGCTGGTCATGTGACCAACAGGAAGTCCCTTTCTCTGGTGTAATCTAAAGCTGTGTGTTCACTGGGTGGAGTGTGACCCATATATGGAGGTCTTAGTCCTCAACGTCACTCTCATGGCTTAACTTCTTCCGCCTCTGTCATAAGTCACATTCCTGTCTGACAGCTGCTAAAGAAAGGCCACCTGAGCCAAAAAAACGTTTCTCCTTGGGACATAATGGCTGCCAACACTGAACTGATCAGCAGTGGGTTGCAGCTGTTCTTCTGGTTTCTAGGTTGTTGTAGGGTTTGCTATATAGAATCTGTTTTCATTGTTATTGTTTTGTTAATCTCTTTTTGTATGAGAATTGCTAAGAACTTAACTAAAGTAGAACATAAATAAAGCTGATGTAGTTTTTTACTTGTTCTTCATTATGTTTTTCTATGTTTTTCCAGTTCCCATGTTTGTGTACTCTCTATCTTCCTGCTACTCTTGCATCCTGTTTCTATTCAGTCATCTGTTCTTTGTACAATAATGAATCTCTCCAATATATGTAGAAGTTATTCTCAGTCACTCCTTGCTGGTTTCTCCCCTGGATTCCTAGTTTTTGTTCTGCTCTCACTCTTTGTGTTCCCTATGTTTTAATAAGTTTGTTTTTGCTCATTTATTTCTCATTAAACTTCAAGAACTACTCCCTGCCATGGTACATTTTAATCTTTCATCTTTGCACAAAGTCACAACTGTTTCAGTCCAGATGTCTCGGGAACCATCCAGTACCAGGACACTAGTGAGGAAAACCAGTCTGGTTGTAGAACTGGAAATGTTTTACTGTATTTAGCGGCCATCACATCTATCTGACTCAGCTTAACCCAGTTTATTCTTGTCTTTGAATTTTCTTTAACAATAGAAAGCAGCTTATAGTTAAAAAAAAAGTTGACATAGTTTAAATGACATACCTGATGTGATATTAGTGCACTGCAGATTTTTGGGAGATTGTATTTCTTGTAATATCAGTGTTTATTGAGGTGTTAATCAGACATTTATCTGATTATATAAAAGACAAATGTCATCATAGTAGAGCCGTGATGAAGCTTAGCTTACCCAGGGTTAGCAAGTTAGCTAAAATCGACATGAATATAGACAACATGAATATAGACAACGTATACAACGTATACAACAATGTACAACTATTACATTGTTGTAAGACAATGTAATAGTTTCCAGAAATTAATATTTTTTTTATTTCTATTTTCCAACATATTGTTATGTGTATTGAAATTGTCGAGAAAAGTCGAGCTCATCCCACTTCCCCATGCTGGAGATTTTAGTTTAATA
>NW_015113061.1:27737-30890 GCF_001443285.1 Poecilia latipinna | reverse complement strand
AGAGTAGCCCTCACTGCCGCATAGCTTCAACAACCACTCCTGTTAACGGTAGCTTTTCTCCTGAAAATAACGTGCACTTGTTATCGGCTAGATTGGATTTAGTGACTTAGATTTAAGTCCCAGGGCCATTATTCTAACACTCACTAAAGGAAAGTACGAAGCCACCACATCTCTAGAATCATGTATGTTAACTTTACTATTTATCAAGAGAACACTTGACGATCAAACTGACTCGATTAACCTCAATGTCCACAACTTCTATTACTTTTTAATGGGTACTTTATTATGTAAGCTTTAGCAGGGGCAAATGACAAGCAGCATTTCTTTCAGAGGTTACAAATTCACGATAGCATAAAATCAAATTAGAATCAAATTAAAATCAATCTTAACCTACTCTCTTTCCTAACCCTGATCTGTGTCACCAGTTCCACTAAGCAAGGCTTTTGTGGGGCAGTTCAACTCACACCCGGTGGCAACTTGATCTTGGCAGCTGAGGTCCTCAGATGTCCTTGGTTAGAGTCTCTGTTCTGGTGGAGCAAAGTTCTCTTTACAGAAAAGAAGCAAAGTCGATCAGTTCGTTTTCCATTAAACGAACGGGATCTTCATCACCGAGTGACCTTTGTCTTTTCTCCAAGTCTGCCACAGTAGAATACGGATCATTGGGTGGAGGCAGAGGAGCCAGCCAAATCAGGAACCGAGGCTGGGGCTGGTGGATCTTGTCCCTTCTAGGCGGCGCGGAGTTTCAACTCTCCCTCGGTCCCAGGGTGTGGTCCTCTGCTGGTCTTCAGCCTGCGCCCTTTCGTTGTCTCTTCCTCAGCGCCGCGGACAAAGAACAGTTTCCTCCCCAGCTTGCTGGCTTTTTAAACCTTCTTGGTTCATAGTTGTGTATGGGAGAGGTCTCATGACTCATCCCTCCTGATTATTTCATTGGAAAGTACCTCTCCTCCCCAACTCTGCTCCACCCTGAATTTGGAAATACCCAAATTTTTCTTGTATGACTGCTGCAACTTTTGTCCGTTACTTCTCTTTTTCTCCTGTTGGCCATTTGGCAGTTATTGCCTTTTTTGGAGATGTTCTGAGGCCTCCGCCTAGCTTAGTGTACTGCCTGTAACACAGTCTGCAACTCTTTTCCTCCTGTACTCGGATTCACAGCTTTCTTATAATATCATGAAACCCAATTAACTCAAAATACAACAATAATTAAGCTGTTACCATTACTACAGATCGTGAATACAGAGTATATATCATGAATACAAAGTATATATTTCAACTATACGTTACAGACATTGTGATTACAATAACACCAATCATCTCACTATTACACACATGTGTACTTTATAATCATTTCAATCATTACACACATATGCAATCTATATTCCATTTCTTTAATCATCATTAAATCATCATACAAAGTCACTGTTGTCTCCCAGGCCCGTACTCCGTTCTCTGCGTGTACCTAGAGAGATCTCACACTCCCAGGCCAGGTTTCTCGACACCCCCTCCTTGAGATCGAGCGGTGCGTCGCAGGAACGCAAAGTTCAGTTGTATAACTCTAGCACTTCATCACAATGGATAGTCAGAATGTCCCTTTCATAGCAAGTGACAGGAGAAGATGACGGCGTCCACGTATCCACGACCTCGTAGTCCGTCAGATTCGATGGTGGGGAAATCCAAGCGTCTGCATCCAGCACATCTTCTATCGTGGAGCTGCATGGTTCAGGGAGGTCGCAGTGCTGCAACTGTGGCGGTGGAGGTGATGCGGATCCATCCATCTCCACATCCAGCTGGATGGGCGCTGGAAAACTACAGCACGCCTCCAACTCCTCAAGCAGATCCTGGAAATCCTGAGCAAACGAAGGGGACTGCATCTGACAAATGCAGGTGATGTCGGGGCTTGTTTGACTGCTCTGATCCACGCGTGAAGGGAGAGGTGTATCTTCAGTCTGGCATGCTTGGTGAGATGAACTGAGAACCTCAGCTTGGGTACCCTGATCGTGAGTTGCAAGGCTGGCCTGACATCCGATGTCAACAAACATGTCTGTAGACGCCGGGCAAACTGGTGGAATGGGGTCGCCAACTGCTACCACTCTGCCGTCCATAAGGTGCAGAGTAAGAAGGCACTGGCGGGTGATCTGATTCTCCCAAAGCTTCTGAACAATGGGTATCACCCGGCCACTCTCCAAAGGCGAAGCTTGAAGCGCATCATCCGCCTGGCCTAACGCAGAGGTCCACACGACTTTATGGTCCCGCTCCAGGGATCTAGACGTAGAGGCCGCAATGTAAGGCAGGTCCTCACGGCCATAGAGGCAGAGGATTGCCGTTACATTTTCAAGGTGTACGCAGTCGTGACACCAACGGGTAGACGATGCAACCCATATGAACCCAGAGGATTCTGCGGTCGTTCCACATCCCACGCAGCAGATCGGTGCCTGAAGAGAAACAGCAACCTAGGTAACTTCATGATTAGTAGTTATCGATTCGTTTTTACTTATAATGTGAAAAAGGGGTGAAAAGCAAAAGCAAGAGCATAAGAGGGGAGCTGATTTAAACTCGTGTGCCTCTTTGAGCTGCGAGCCATGGAGAATTTATCACCGGGGAAACATTTTCGGATACTTGCGAATCCCGATGCTGCACATAAGATGAATCATGAAAAATCGCCGCATGGGTCATTAACCATACTATGATGGGCAGTGTAGACACCATCCTCATCCAATAGAGGGTCACTAACACTCCCCACCCTGTCACCCAGAGGACTAAGATCGCCCATCTTCGGAGCCAGCGACGTTTGCCTTGACCTCTGATGGAGAAGGCCTGGTAAGCCAGGTAGATGAGAATAGATGACGCCAGAAGACCCTCGACGATGGCGGTGAGAATTTTCAGTGGTGCAGCACGGTTAGCATGGGTTCCTCCACAGACCAGCTCCATTATTAAGGCAGTTGTGTCGATGGTAAGCCAAAGACAGGCTACCGCTCCTCTGCGCCAGTTGATGCGGGTCCGTCCCATCAGATAACAGGCAAAAAGGGAGGGGGCATGATCCCATCTTCGGAGAAGAAGGGGTCGTAGAAGGAGCTTTGCATACCCCTGGAGCGCGACAAACACTCTCAAAGGCTGCCCAGTTGGATTCCTTGTGTAATGCACTAAGCTTCTGCATGC
>NW_015113061.1:0-26152 GCF_001443285.1 Poecilia latipinna | reverse complement strand
AAATGTACAAGTTATTTTAGCCTCCTGTCCTGTCCATGTCCTGTCCTGCTACTGTCACATTACAGTGAAACTCCACTGGGTGGTGGTGGGTTCGTGCTTTAACCATAAAATGTTTTAGGACTCAGGTGTGTTTGAATGAATTCAGTCCAGGTTGGATGACATTTTTTAAAGATATTAGAGTCATTTAAAAATAATTACTGTTGTACATAGACTAGGTTTGTTGTGCTAATGTCATCACTCTTGATCAAATGAGTCACCTGCTGAAAAAACCGAAGGTAAGACAAAGTTATTTAATCACTAAGTACTTGGCATCATTTTGTAATGTGTTGGAAATGAAAATATATCCTATGTTTTCTGAATCTGAATATCTCTGACACATTTTGACCCTGAACATGTGACGATGTCCTTGTTCTCTGTTTTGTAGGCAGGTGCAGTAACATGATGGGAGACTGTGATGTGGTCCAGTGGAGAAAGAGTTGCTCCTGTCACATTACAGTGAAACTCCACTGGGTGGTGGTGGGTTCGTGCTTTTAGATGATGTTTATTTAGTAAGTTACAGTCATTGCCAATCTGAAATGCTGCATTATTTGGTCAGATAAACAAAAGATGTAGGTGTTGGTTTATGTAAAAAAAAAAGAAATCACGGGTAATATAAAAGTAATGGGTTTGGTTAAGACTATTACATCATCTCTCATTAACATCAGTAAGCATTTAGTATTTCTGTTTATTTTCAGCAAAGTATGAGTCTTTTACAGAATTGTGAGTGTTTGACTGTGTTCAGTGTGGCATTTCAGGCACTACCAATAATCACAGTAAAACATTAAATAGTTTTATTTTTCAAAATGAGTATTGTAGAGAATTTTTTTTCTAATAAAATTAGCAGGGTAGCGTAATTTCAAATGAAATCATTATTTGTAATAAAAATAATGATGTGAGGAGACAAAGGTATCAACGAGTAGCTTCCATCAGTTGGCAGTTAGAAAAAAAAGAATAAAAATTCATAAAAATATTTTATTCTATTTTTTTTTCTAATAAAATTAGCAGGGTAGCGTAATTTCAAATGAAATCATTATTCGTAATAAGGATTGTATCAAAAGATTTCAAGATAACTCGGCACATATTTAGATAAATTAAAGTCAGTCCACTCATTTGCTGATTGTAGATATTTTAAAGTCAAGTAGATCAGGTTTACAGTGAATTGTGTTTGTACGGCAGATGAACATAAGAGTAATTTGGCGCCATCATGTGGCCAGATGAAATCACTACACCACAGCAACTGCATAATATTGAACTTATCTAAAATATTTACAACTACTTTTAATGTGAGTAGTTTATTACAAATGCCTTAATATGCTAGATAAAACCCATGTGTTCACTTTTAATGAGTGACTTATCAATCACCTTGATTTGTTCAGGATGTTTGTCTCCAGCTTCTCCCTTTGGAGGAACAACATCACTGCTGCTCAGCCTCACCAGAAATCCTGAGAAGAAATACATGATAAATCAGAGACTTCACTTCAGATTTCTTTGGGTTTTCTCATTTAAATACACACCCAGTCAAAAACAATATAACCACTAAATACTAGTGCTGTTTGGTTAACTTGGTGCTACTGGCATCACACAAACATATCAATGCTTGTGACAAGTTAGCCATTTGAGTCCAACTTCATGTGGACATACACAGCATCAAATAAAGTATCACAACTTTTGACATGAAGAGGATGTAATAAGGATTGTATCAAATCCTTATTACACTGGGATCAAATAAATAATACATTAGCTGATTACATAATTTTGCTAATGTAACAACAGACCAGATCTCACTCTGAGGAAGAAAACACATTTATGTCTCTTTCTTAGGAGCAACTACACAACACAACACTTAATGGACAGAAAATCTACAGTCAGTTTCCAGATTCACAGAGAATAATTTCTAAAGCACGAAGATTAGTCCAAGGAAACAGATTAAAATACTTCATTCTGAGATTAACAACTTCACATCTAAAATCCTACAAACTTTATAGAAAGATTGTTAAAGCTTTCAAACTGACAAGAACATCACTATAAGTTAAATACAACATGCCCACCTTCCACTAATTCTACATCAACATAGCTACTTTTCCACTGAACACACTTATTCCCCTAGATTACTTTGAATTACTGAGGTTTGGATTATCACCCATTACAGCTTTTTTCTACTTCAACATTTACATCCATGCTTTTATGACTTTGTTCAAACTATTAACATTTCTTTTTCACCTCCTTTTTCCCTGAAATTATATTTCCTACATACAACACAAACACTGAGAAAATCAACATAAATAAGGAAAATATAAAACTTATAACTAATTTTTAATTAGCCATCAAGGTTTGTTCTTTCAACACCAGATAATTTCTATTTAAGTTACCACCTTAGCATTAGCTTCTGCTAAATAGTGTTGGTTTAGCAGAAATAATGATTAACAGTTTCAGGTTAGCATGACTAACTTATTCTATAGAAGTATTCACCACTGACAACAGCACTACTTGCTGACCAAAACTAATAGTAACCCAAGAACTCATGCCTGGGGTACGCCTTAAAAGTACTTTTAACTACTGTACTAACAGACAGTAGTTGCTGTCTGTTGGTACTTTTAGCTAACAGACAGCAACTACTCATCATTAAACAGATTTTTGGACTCTAATATAGATCTTTTTAGAACCTTTGGTTGGTACAAAAGGCTAGATATTTGCTTAAAGCTCCAGCTCAGACCTTATTCCTGGATCTTAAAACACGCAGAGCTGTAAAACACCATGCTTGGAGCAGCTAGCAGGTAAAAACAATTCTGCTTGAATGAGAACTCAGAACCTCAGATATCCATGGCCTCCAGCTCCTTTTCAAGTTCATGTCTTTCTGATTTGACAGCTGGCCACCAGACTTTTCATCCCATTAATTAATTGCAAAGCAAGGAAAGCATGAAAAGGTACAGACAAGAACGTCACCCACTGCTCCAGTAGCATCTCTGCTGCAACATTAATAAAACAGTGAGGTGCAGGGAGGAAATAGTCAAACAGAAGCTGGACTGGATTCGTTTTGGGTGGCTCGATTTGTTGGAGGTGAAGTTGAAGCTGCAACAGTTTCATCAAAGCTGCTTGTTTCAGGATTTGTTTGAAACAAGCAGAAAAAGATAAAGTAATGAAAATATGGACCTCAAAGAAGACAAAACACATGATCTGGAGTCAGATACTACAACCTTGTTAGCATGGAAGCTGATTTCCATACTAATGAGTCCTTCAGACTCTTCAAAGTCATGAATAATTGACAACAAATGACATGTTTTGATTGTCGTCAGCACTGGGTGTTTAATGTTTCATCTGCTGCTTTCTGGATAATTACGAAGATGGCATGTTTGTCAGAAATCTGTCGCCTCTCAACCTCGACTAAAACCCCCCGTGAGGAAGACGGGGAGCCTCGTTGACCGGGCTTTGACTGACCACAGATACACGCCTGAAGGAACCCAGCAGGAGGCCGGCCCGTTTCATTACCGTCTTCAAAACAAAGGAGCCAAACTGGAAAAGTCCCAGGCCCTTCTAATCGATTCAACATGTAAAATAACTTTAAATGTTTAGAGAACGCAAACAACAGGGAGAAAATACATTAAAAACAGCAAAGGACCCAAACTACAGCCCTGAGGTTCACCACAATGGAGGAGCATTAACAGCTTAAGTAGCATTGGTTTGAGCTTCATAAGCTGCATTAACTTCTGATTATTTCAGATATTTTAGATATGCGCTATGACTACATCCATTATTCCAAAGTAAATATACAAATATACATAGAACAGTTTTTAAGCTAACATTACAGTAACCGTTTGTCTAAAGTCAAAATAAAGTTAAATGTTTCCTCAACTACTTTTGATCACTCTGTAGTCTGCACAAATACAATAAAAGATTCTTAATTCAACTCTGTTACATTTGGCAATTCCAACAATTTACTAAAAAAGTATTACAAAGTTTAACCGACTCATAAAATGCATAAATAAAATACAGCTGATCTTCTAAATGCAGTGAAGCAGTTTACATCGTACTAATAGAAATGTGGAGATATTGACGTGAAAATGGCTGCAAACAGATGAACAATTACACACCTGTACATCTTAGACAAGCAGAAGTGGAGTTTCCTGCACAGCTAGTAGGATTACAGAAAATGGTTTCTGGATGGTAAATCAACAACTACACAGTTCTCTTTTCCAGCAGCCATTGTGCAGCTGACCAAACATGCTGGAATTCGGCTTGTGTTGCTAGGTAACATCACAGTGGCACTGACCAATCAGGAGAATTTGGAGACAGCTGATTTTCCAAATAAACATTAACTTACCACCAAAAACAACCAGTTGGCTAGTTTAAAAGCTCTACTGCTTTTACGCTTCCAAATGGAAGTATAAAAACATTTTGCATTAAAGGTCCTATTTCAAACACAAACATTATGACTCTGTTTGAATAAAACCACTTCCTGTTCCCTCATGGTCTGATTCTCCACCCTCGCTGTTCACCGATTTGTTAGTAAAAACCGTAGCAACGCTGCGTCTCTCTGATGCTCCTTGACGACACAAAGCAGAGCCGACAGACGGCTGTGCTGAGCGCGTGCAGCTATATTTGAAGCTCAGGCGTTTGTTTGTGAGCATCAGGCGTTTATGATGTCAGCTCAGTATCTGTCAGCCGGGATTGATTTCCTTTTCCTCCCTGATCCATGGCAGCGGTCCCGTTACACAGCTGACCCCTCCGAGTTGCGTTACCTTGTCGTTTTGCAACACGGATCAAAGCGAAGACGAACCGAAAATAACCGAGAGCCGACCTTGAGCTCCCTGACGAGAAAGAGGAGGGTCAGAAAAGGCCGTGGACTTTAACTGGTCCACTGGAAACAGTTAATGTCCCAGTAGAATGAGTGAACTACACCGGTTTACGTTTGTGACAGTCAGACCTAAACAATGTAAAAACAATGTAACAATGTAAAAACACAACTACTAAAGTATTTTTTTGTTGAGTTTCTAGTTCAAATACATATGTACACTTTTAATAACACAAAAATAACTTAGAGAAACTTTTACCAAGATATTTTAAGTAAATGATGGCTTGATATTCATTTACAAAAAACACTAGTGCCATTGGTAGATTAGTTGACTTACCATAAGACATTTTTCCTCTAGACTCAGGAATTACTGATCTCAAACAAGCTCCTATACCTTTCAGAAAAGTTACTTCTTTCTTAATACTTTCTTAATCAAAGACAAATAAACTCAGTTTGTTGTGATAAAAGGCTCAGGCTGAGTAAAATCTTTGTAAAGCCAACTGAATATTAGAAATATTATGTAAGGCTAATAAAAAAATATTGAAATTTAAAACCAGGCTTCGAATGAAGCTGCATTTCCACTAATCCGCCACTAGAGGGCAGAACAGAACCAGGAAACACAAACGACGGCAGCAGCTGCAACCATCAGGGAGACGAGCAGATTATTGTGACCTTTAACCTCAACAAGAAGCACTTAATAAGAGCTGCATCAGGTCAAAGGTCAATCCCAAACACTCCAGAACCAATCCGTCTGAACTTTTTGATCAACTGGACTCCTTAAAACCCAAATAAATGGGTTTTAATAAATATTCCATTAAAATCAGTTCAGATATTTGTGCAAATAAAAATGATGGACAACCAGAACCAGATCAGACGCCAGTAACCGCTGATCCAGGATCGGATCGCTGAGGAAATGGAGCATAAATACAGTAGAGCGTCTCTGCAGATCAGCTGATCGACCTCGTTTCATCCTCCTCTTCGTCACTCACACACTCAGTGACGGAGGTCCAGCTGCTCACACACTCCTCCACCGTCGGTTCTCTGGTCAGTTCTGGATCCTGAGGGACGTGGCTGCCTGCTGTGAGCAGAGGAACCGGGCCAGAGAGAGAGAGAGAGAGAAAGATAGAGTGTGTGTGTGTGTGTGTGTGACTAAACCAAGAAGTCATGAAAAATTACTAGAGACGACAAACGTTTAGAAAAACTTATAAAACTTTTTGTATTCATTTACAAAAAACTTTTTTAGTATTCGGTTTTATTTTGAAATGCAATTTCCTGCTGCTTAGACTTTTTATAGAATTACAAATAAATGCAAAAATAACGTTTAACAGGTTTTACGTTGCAGAAAGTTGCAAAAAAAAAGTTAGCTAGTAGTAAATATCTTTTCGATTGTTTACATAAATGTCAACTTTTAACTTAAACACATTTAAAACATGTTGACTTTAGTTTTATTAAAGACTGACAGCTGATTACTACATGACTTTAAACTTACTGTTAAAGTTAGAATTACATAACTATTTAATCTGGCTGATTTAGCAACAACAGATGTTTAAGACGGCAAATATTACTTCTATGCAAATATCTAGCTTTTAAATTAATGGCTATCTGCAATAGCCATTAATTTAGCAAAAATGTACATTCATAGTGGAATACAGCTAAAAAGATACTGTTTATGTTAAAGTTAAGCATTTGAATTTATACAAAATAATTAAGCAATAAAACAATCAAGATGAGTAAATTAAGTCTAATTGGAGAAAATTAAGAAATGAGAAATTTGAAAAATAGGAACTCAAAACCATAAGACTAATGATTGCAAATATTGTGGTAGAATTTTCATAGATTATAAAGTTATTTAACAAATAACTCAATTTAAAACATGTACCTTTTGATTACTAATTTTTTTTATCACTTTGATCTACTAATTTAAAATGAGAAAAACTAATTTATTTACACACTCAAAATAAACATAAAATACACAAATAAGCTGGTTTTACTACCTAAACTTATATCTATGAATAAAATAATTTTTACAGTGTTTCTACAGAACATTACGATTTTCTAACAGTGTCTGTAGATCTATGATTTTACATTTTCTTTACTAATAAATAAAAAACGTAAAAAATAAAACTTTTAAGGTTTTATTTCTCTGAAAATGTAACATTTATATTATGTGAGTCTGAAAACTGATACAGAAATAACCAAAGGAGAAACACGTTTAAAAAAATTTAAAAAGTTGTGCTGTTCTCAGTATCTCAGAATACTAAATATGGAAAACCTGAAAAATAAAATCAGATTTTTAAGACGAAATGATCAAAAGAGAAACAATAACAATCAGAAGAGACTTTTCCATCCTAAATCAGATTAAATCTCTTCAACATTTAAAAATGACATGTCCTTCTTTGATTTAATTATAAATCAGATCTGAATTTTTCCTTTTATTTTCGTCCATACATTATAATTTAGCCTTTAATTTTCTATTTTTCTGGTATTTTTTCAGATTTTAAAAATTTCTGCCTCATTTTCTGAGCTCCTGCAACTTTAACTTGTCAACCCGTTTGCTGAAGTTTCTCCATGTTGATTCTGAACGTTTTGAGCCCGATTCCTTCCAGAACCGGCCTGATGGAGCTGGAAGCTACACTGTAAAAACACAAAACATTACCAAGTATTTTGATCTAGTTTTTAATGAAAATATCTCATCACACTTGAAATAAGAGAAACTTATAAGTAACATTTCAGCAAGATAAAGGAGCTGGCAGATTATTTATTTTAAATAAATTTTTTAATCTCTTTTTATTTTTATTTCACATCTTTTAAGTGAAATAATCTGCCACTGGAAGAACTTCTTTCATCAACAATACAGGATTATTTACTTTAAAAAGCTCCCATTTCTTGTTGAAGTTACTTGTAAGTTTGAAAATTTTCTTTTTTGCAGTGTAAAGGTGAACCATTTCTACCTTCCACTGAATTTCACTGACATTTCTAGTTGAAAACTTGAAAAAGGAGAAATCCAGAACAATTTTATAACTGCAAGAACACAAGTCCTTAGCAAGTATTTGATGTACATTTTACTGCAAACATCTTAAATTAAAAGCTTTTTTTCTTTCAGCAAATTAGCAGCTTGTTGTAAGTGATTAATTCTTCAAGTATTTCATTTTTAACAGAACATTTTCCCATACTATTAGTGAAATAGTCTGCCAAACATTTTTACTTTTTGATCTAGATTAAGGAACTGATTTCCAAAAAGCAACTATATTTTCCCAAAAGTCATTGTTGTTATTTTTCTCTTGTTTCAACTGTACTAATATATTTCCACAAGGAAATAAAGAGAAAATATTTGATAAGAATTTGTGTTTTTTCAGTGTAAAGCTGAACCATTTCTACCTTCCATCTAATTTTACTCTTAACTTTTCTGATTGAACATAGAAAAACGTGAATGCTATAACTACCACACTGCAAAAACAAAAAATATTCTGTTATTTTTATCTATTTTCTAGTCCAAATATTTCATTACGCATGCAATGAGAGAAAACTAACTTAGAAGCAACTTTTCAACTAAAAACATCAGATTTTTTTCAGTAAATTTATTAAATTTGATGAAAAATAATTATTTTACTTATAATATTGAGGAATTATTCACTTAAATCAAGCTAATATATGTTGCTGAAAAGTTTCATCTCATTTTAAAGATATTTGCACTAAAACATTTGGTAATATTTTGTGTTTTTGCAGCGTCTCCATCTTATTTCTGCAAACCTAATAAAACTTCTCCAAACATGGCGCTCTGAGTTCCAGTTTCTGGCTCCCTTCCTCTTCTTCTCTGGTGTAATTACGGTTTTACGGTTTTTCTCCGCCGCTCATATCTGCTTTGTCTTTTTAGGTTTGTTCCTCATTAATAATTCACAGAAAGAGACTTGCAGATTTTACTGCAATTTGCTGCTGCTGGATCCCAGTTATTGTTTTGCAGCTTTGTAGTCCTGAATGTAATTTGGCTTCGCCTCACATCACTGCTGAGGAAGAGGAGGAGGAGGAAGATGTCTGGTCCAGCTAGTCAAACACTGTCGCTCCAAAACGCCGGGCGCTCCGGGTTTCTTCTTCTTCTCTGTTTCTTTGGGATGCCGTTTGTTCATATTTGTGTCCATGTTTTATTCCGTTTGTTTGCGTTGGAGCAGACGGACGCTGAATTATTCAGAGCGGGCCGAGCGGCTTCGCAGAGACGACGGGAAACTTCGGGACGATTTTTTTTTGTTCTGATCACATCGAAATGTTTCAGGGAAACTGAGAAACATCAGAGTTCATCCTCCAGAGGAAAACATGTGAACAGGTTTTCACATTTTAAGCAAAAACGACATAAAGACAAAATCCTTAAAACTTCAACAAAACCTGGCAACAAGCTGAACTAATTTGATCAAAATGAATGAACATAATTTAAAATGAAAATAGAAGAATCTAATAGATACTTCTATTAATTATAATAATGTTGAAAAAACTAAAATCACACAAAATGCTGTATTCTCGTATTTCAATAGAAAGTTCAGTGGAAGGAAAAAACATAGTTGGAAATGAACTAACAGGACTTTATAAGAGAAATTGGCAGCTGTTCACCAGTCATTGAACATTTCCACAAGACATACAATCCTGTATCCTAGTTCACAATTTAAATGAAAAGTTCAGTGGAGGGAAAAAGTGTAGTTTGCAGTTAGCAAATAAGTCTATGCAATAGGATTACACAGATCCACAGCAAAATGAGTAAGTGAACCTTTCCACAAGAAGCGTGAGAGAAAATAAAGTACAGGATTCTGTATTTTTAGCATTTCAATGGAAAGTTCAGTAGAAGAAATGAATGGAAATGAATAAATAAGACGATTAAAAGGAGTTAACAGCTGTCCACAAAACAGTCCCTCATTTCTTCCTCAAGAAGGGTGAGCCAGGAAAAAATGTACAAAAATGATACATTGTGCCGTTTACTAGTATATAAATGGAAAGTTCAGTGGAAGGAAAAAGTGCAGTAGGGCAAACAGTAAGTGCACTTTTTCAAAAATAATGAGATCTATGTGCTGTATTCTATCATTTAAATAGAAAATTCAGTGGAAGGACAAACTGCGGTTGCCCTCCAGTCACCGAACCCTTCCTGAATTTTCTAACTCAAAAATTTACATTTTTCTCAAAAATTTCTGAAATAAATCTGATTTTTTGTGTTTTTTCTCTGAAATTTGAATTTTTTTTCACTAAAATTTCAGATTGTTTTTTCTCTCTGTCTGCAATGGTCATCATAACAAAAGTCTAACAGATCTGAAGAGATCACTTTTTATATCATTTGTAAGTAACTTAAAAAATAAAAAGTTGGTCAAACAACTTTATCCCTTTTAAGCTCTTTCCACTCATTTTGATAAGTGGAAGTTGTTGCCAGGTTTGTTTAACTTTAAAGTATTTTGGCTTCGACCACCAACAAAAAACACACTGAAAGTTGTAAAGATTAGTGATGTTTTGTGATTTCTGACCCATTTCTGAGCGAGCATCTCATGACCGGAGCATTTTGTCCTGCAGTCTTTTCTCTCTCTCTCTTTTCCTGGCATCTCCAGGGAAACGTCTCTCCGAAGGAAACAAACTCCTTTCTGGCATCCGGCCGCCGCAGGGAAGGAGAGATTGTCAGGGCGCATCTCTTCGCTGTTTGTGTTGTTTACTCCCTCCCTCCTCTCTTCCTCCTCCTCACCGCGTCGTTAGGTAAACAGAGAAGAAGAAGGAGAAGAAGTGGCAGCATCATCCCACCTGAAGCCGTTCTTTTGGAACTCCAGGAACGAATCTCTGTTTTGCTCTGGTCACCTTGCCTCCAACATGGCTGCCAACAAGCTGCAGAGGAAGACAGTGACCGTTTGCTCCAGAGGAAGAGGAGGAAGAGGAGGAGGAAGATGCCTGGCAGGCTGAGGATTCATGTCAGCCTCTGATGGTGAGTCCGGGCAGAACGATGGAGAGACTCACTAACCTCTGACCTGAGGAAGAGGAACAACTCTTCCTCACTCTGAAGGAGTGCAGACTTCTGTGACTGGGTTCAAAGAGAGGCCGATGGCGGCCGTGGGATGGACACACAATTAGATGGATGAAGAAACGGATGGTTGGATGCACAAAGAAATGGTTGGATGAACAGATGGATGGTTGGATGAACAGATGGATGGTTGGATGAACAGATGGATTGTTGGATGAACATATGGATGAACAGATGGAAAAACAGATAGTTAGATGGAGAAATGGTTGGATGGAGAAATGGTTGGATGGATTGATGCAGTTGTGGTTTTTGGAGGAATGGTGTCTCCTTAAGCCCCTCCCCCTTCCACCATCCAACCAATTAAAATTCAGGCAACTGTCAGATTTTTTTTTGCAGCAGGACTAAATTGCCACAGTATTCAACAGCAACTAAGGGAAACTCACTCCACTGGTTCAGGAAACAACTGAAGAAACATTTCATTTTGTAATCCTTTCCTGATGCCGCCCTGGGCAACCGCCCACATCACAAGCCACCATTAAAACCCCACCAACTTAGATTTGCTGTTGAACCATAACAACTAGAACATTGCTCAACATACTTGATGTAAAATTGATGGTTCTGTTATTGATGTTTTTATTATGTAAAGCAACTTGAACTGCCTTGTTGATAAAATGTTCAACACAAAGAAACTCGATTGATTTTTTAAATTGTAACAAATCAGCAATGTTAGAAAAGTCTGTTGGTCAACATGTCCGACAACTTTAACGATTCCCCACAAAACGAAACATAAAAATCTTTGTTGCTTTCAGAGATGGCAGCCAACAACTGTGCAACACAGGTTGCCATGTGGCAAAACACAGAGACTGTAGAGGGGACAGCGGCATAAAGCAACAGAGCAACTCGTCTTCCTGCAACGGCAGATAAGAACGAAGGTCAACAACCCGCCAACCAGGAAACCTGAGTTCCTCCAATCAAAAGTTCCATTAACTGGGAGCACTGGGAGCTAATTGAGAGCAGGACGGGGTGACATGAGGCTCTGTGGGATAATAAGACGGGAAATTCAGCAACAAACTGAGCAGAGGAAAGAAAAGAGAGAAAAAATATGACTACAGTGACCTTTGACCTGCTTTAAGAGAGACAGAGAGAAATTCACAAATCTACATAACTGAAGATTTATGATTCCCTGCTTCATGAAAGCGTGTTCATTATGTCTGTGCATCATTTCCTGATGGCTGTGGAAGATTTCCTCCTAATCCGTGTCCGTGGCGCCGTAAGCGTCGGCACGGCGACGCCTGGGCCAACTTTTGTTCCTGGTAATCCCTCCAACCCCAGCAGGGGAGGTCAGGTCTGTCAAAATGTGGCAGTGATCACAGAAACCCCCCGCTCCTTTTTCGCCTTAATATGGAATTAAAAATGCATGAAATCCTGAACCTTGGATCTCAGGGGAACAGAGTCAACAAGTATGAGACGAAGAGTTTTCTGGAACACGGGTCGGATCAAGACCAGAACCTTATTCAGGTTTGGAGAGGCCTCTCAGGTTGGACCAGAGACATCTAACCGATCCAGGACGATTTATCCATCTGATCAGACGAATCGAACTTCAGGTTTCGACTCTGAATCTGATTCTGCTGTCGGGAAGAAACTGGAGGAGCAACAGGAAATGACCAGATGAACGCACCAAGGTCATGACTCAGCATTCAAGAGGTCATGACTCGGCATTCAGAGGTCATGACTCAGCAATTAGAGATCATGACTCAGCATTCAGAGGTCATGACTCAGCAATTAGAGGTCATGACTCAGCATTCAGAGGTCATGACTCAGCATTTATATATTACAAGATAATATTGCTGATTGAGATATCAGCATTGCATCCATCCAACCATCTGTTTGTCCATCCATCCGTCCATCTTTATAAAAAATTTTACCAACTGGTATAATAACTGATTTTTTAAGGATTGAATTTAAATGTGTGTGGCTGTAGTTGAATCTTTATGATTTAATTTTCTGTTTCTGTTCATAAATCGAATCAGTTTGTCTGGTAAATGCTTTTAGATGACATTAGTTGTAAATTGGTGTTACACAAACAAACTACTAAACACTTTGAAATCAACCAAAGTAGTGAAATAAATCACTTCTTTGACTTTAAAAAGTTCCTACCCTTAGCCGTTAATGGATGGCGCCACGGAGCGGCCATCTTTCAGCGGTTGGACAGCTTGACCAGCGGAGCGACCCCACGATGACGGATGGCGCGCAGCCGGAAACCGCCGCCTGTATCAGGCAGCATTAACACCCCAACACAGATTTCTATCAAACTGTATTGGATCCAGTAATTTCCTTTTCCAAGACGAATGGACGAAGATAGGGAGGAGAGGATGGAGGTTATCCTCTGTAACTCTCAGCTGATTATTATTTATGATTGGTTTGGTGTTTCTGGGTTGTTCTGATCCATCCTGGTTGTTAATCTCACTGGTCAGGATGTTCAATGCTAAGGAAAGATCACTTATCCAATTTGAAAATAAATTCGCTCAATGGAAACACACCAATTAAAAAAAAAAACGCTTTTCAATAAAAGCTTTTCGGTGCTAGGATGAGGTGGTTCTTTTAAAATTGATTTATTTCACAAAACTGCAATAGAAAAACCTTTTCTTGGGTCACATGATCAACACCAGGATGTTACTACTGGTGAAAACCATGAAGAAGACAGGAAGTGGTAGGAGGTTGATGGCACATGGCACGAGTTTAATTAAGTTTGATTTTCATTAATCTTCTTAGTTCATAAAAACAGCAATTGCAAACTTGAACTTTTTCAACATTGATGGATAATTAGTTGCATTTCTGTTGACAATATAACTGCACAATTTGACTGTTGGAAGCATGGCAATTTAAAAGAAATCCAGTTTTAAGATAAAACAGTTTGGCACTGGGATGAGGGGGATTTTTTGGGAGTTTTAAAATTTGTTTATTTTACAAATATCAATGAAACTTTCATCATGTTCATCAACTGGATGTTGCTACTTGTTGTGTTTCCATTATCAACTGTAAATGTTCCGCTAATGTTGAAAACCAATTTTGAAATTGCAGTGTTTTCATTACATGAGAAACACAATTAAAATCACATGTAAATAAACGTGTTCACGCAATAATTCAAAAAGAAACGTCGCACCAAAAACCTCCAACTACTTCCTGTTTTCTTCTTTGTGGTCTCGCCAGTAGTAACATCTGGCTGTTGATCATGTGACTCGTTATGCAGTAAAAGTGTTTCCACTGTAGTTGTGCAAAATTAACCAATTCTGACATGGCCAAAAAAATACCTCATTCTATCGCCAAAACAAATTTTGTTGAAATGGTCTGGAAAGCTAATTTCTTTTAGAAATGTCAAATTGTGCAACACAAAGTCAACCAGTAAACATACATTTTGTAAAAGCCGTCTACTGATCAAAATGTTGGTCAATGTTTCATTGATTATTTTTCAAAAGTAACTCTAACCACCTGGGTTTTTAGTCTGGATTTAAAGGAACTCTGTGTTTCAGGAGTTTTGCAGTTTTCTGGAAGTTTGTTCCAGATTAGTGGTACTGAATTTTGTCTTGTCACGTACACAAAGTTACTCAAGTGTAATTTAAAACACATATCTTATTATTTTTGGAAACACTGCAGTTGCAAACTCGTGTTTTTCCGACATTAGCATGAAATCAAAGTTTTTCGCGCCACAGCGTTTCTTTGCTGCCATGACAACATGCGTTGGACTGAGGCGTTCACTGAGCAGCATATGTTGCGTTTTCTCTCTCTCTGTGTGAACATGTGTGCAGAAATCCCACGGCCGCCGACACACGCAGACGCTGATGAAAGCCGTGTCAGGTAATTTCACACTCTCACAGGCGTGCAGTCATGTCGGCATCCCCCGAGCTAACTCATTACCTGTCTGCGCCGGCACAGGATGCACCTTCTGGAGGCGCTGGCATTAAACAGGTGGAGGTTCGGGGGGGGGGAGTTTGTTCTGCTAAACGCGGCGGTGAAAAGCAAACCAAAGCGGTTCGTTCTCCTCCTGAGGGGTTTCTGGGGGTGAGAACGACAAACCCGGGCATCGTCACATGGAGGCTAACCGGCGCAGGCAGCTGCGCTCACCTTGTAGCGACGACAGCTGAGCAGCAAACCGGCGCGGGGCGGATGGGGGTCGAGGTTCACCTTCTGCAGGCTGAGGGACAGAAACAAGGGCCAGAGCCCCGCCAGCTGCCTCTATCTCTCTGCCTCCACCCAACCTCCTCTGACACTACTGGCACCCCTGGAACCTCGCCGCCACGCGGGAGCTGTCAGGGGGCGGACCTGCCAGGACGCATCTGGCTGACAGGCGACTGGGAAGGTGCACTGCGAGCGCACGTCACAATCGATAACTCCCACTGAGAGGGACGGAGTGCGGGGCGCGCACCTCCTCTCTGCTTTTATTTTTACAGAAAACACGGCGCTGGAAGGGGGGCGCCGACTTGTCACCTAACAACACATGCTTGCTCCGGGTGTTTGTGTGTTTGTTTTGAGAAAATACATATGCGGCGTGTGCAGGAGTGCATGCATGCATGAAGAGCGGGCTCTGGAGGTGTGATGCGCGATGAGATAAACTGCAGGTCAGCGATTAGAGAAAGGGAGGAGGACGGATGAAACAATAAGAGGAAGCAGCTGAGCGGAAGGATGGAGTTTGATTTTGGATAAAAAGAAGGATGCAACAAGGAAAGCTGCGAGGTAAAACGATGTCGGCCCTGAGGCGTGAAACAAATCAATCGATGAACAAAGAAGCAGGAAGAGCAAAACACGACAGGAAAGAAGATAAAGCAAAATTACAGATAATATGAATATGTCAAAAGAGATCAAAACTGAAATTTTCTCAAAAGTAGAAAATGGCAAATCATTACATTTATAAATAAAGTGTAAGACTACGACTACATAATCATCTGGAAAATAAATTACACAATAGTGTTTCTCCATATGTTTACGTACAATAGTGTATTAATGATGTGAAAAGTCAAGGGCTGAGCACATGACCTTGAGAACTTATATTTAGAGTCAAGTTTGAAAAAATAAATCTGTGGCAATGTGGGGGTTCCATACAGAGCGGTACTTTTTATTGAATAAATATCATAAACATAAACATCTGCTTGCTTAGATTTAGATTAAACTTTGAAATAAAATGTGGGCATTGTGAGGGTTCCATATAAAGTTGTATTTTTTATAAATAGAAAAACCATACTTTTTAAAGTATATCGACACCTACTAAAAATTATCTATTTTGAAGAATTTATTTTTATTTTTTTTTACTTGTGATTGAAATTTAAGTTCAAGTTTGAAAAATAAATTGTTGGAATTCATGAAACCATCATAACTTTTTTAACATTACATATTCTGAACAAACCCATAAAAAGTGGCATGCAGGTTGTTCCATACAAAATAAACATTTCTTAATAGTTTTTTTTAAGGAATGTCTAAATTTAAATTTAGATTCAAGTTAGATAAAAAAAATGTTGGCATTCCATACTGTGTTGTACTTTATATTGATTTGATAAAAAAAAAAAAAAAAAAAAAAAAAAAAAACTTACTTCTATCTTTGGACAATATCACAAAAAATGGCAAACAGTTGGTTCCATGTAAAATGCAAATATCTAAAAAAAAAATTTTTTGGAAGGAATGTTTACATCTACTTAATTTTATCTAAGCTCAACTTTTTAAAAATCGTGGCATTGTGGGGGTTCCATACTTGGTTGCACTTTCTATTAGACGTCTATTTAAAAAGCCCTATTATGTGTAAAATCTTATATTTAGATTAAACGCTGGCTCTGCAACTCAAACCGTTGCAGATCTCAGATTATCAATGGGAGTTTGTGTCACAGAGGAGGAGGAAGGTGATCAATTGTCTTGGCACTTACAGTCAACAGCCGAGCCGCGGCCGACACGCTACAAGATCCGTTACGATGTCTTCCCAGAAAGCAGGCTGACGGAGGAGCGAGCGGCCGCTGAGACGACGAGTTCCTGGCCGTAAACAGATATAACAAGTGTGGCCGTAAACAGATATAAGAAGTTCCCTTCATCGTAAGATGAGAGAATGTCAATGGGGCCTGACACCGAGACACCCGACCGCCGATCAATCGATAGCTGACATTACACCTCAGTATGTCAGGCCTCCTCAGTCAGGAGTATTAAAGGTTTGCATTACAAATGAGCTCCTTTTCTCCTCCCTCCACTGTAATTCATCTTTACTGATTATCCGTTCACATCAGACTTTGACAAACCTCTTCGTTTCTTTGAGGGAAGTGGATTCTGCTGCTGTTTGGATCAAACAATGACACTTTCTGCTGCGTTAGCTCAACCTTCAGAGGAGGAGACGGTCGCTAAGGCCTGTGCACATGTCACATCGCGTTTAGGTCCAGTTTCATTTAGTCTTCAGAAGTGCTGACAGGTTCTTATAACCCAGCTTTGATACTTCAACTGACGCTCTGATTCCTTTATCCAAGCCATATCATTTCATAAAAATTACCTGGAAGCTTTTGGAAGCAACTTCAATGGACCTTAACAAGCTCCGCCCAGAAACACCCCCTAAAATCCCACGTGGCTGCATGTCTCACAAACAAAGCCTAGCGGAGCTTAGTTTCTATGTAAACATGGCGTCTTTCATTTTGACTGACTCTCTGCAGAGTATTAGTGTAGCATTTCTGCCGGATTTTCACAAAATATCAGCCACGACAATGGACAGGGGAACCAACAAGTTCATATCATCTTTTATGGACGACATCAAGGTGTTTGAGCCACGCGATGCCTCCAACATTGTGCGCGTCACAGCGAAATGCTACCAGTTGATGAGGAAAACAGCAGATCCTCACACCCTCAGCATAAATATAGCTGTGGACAAGATCACTGATGCCTATTGTTCTTGCAAGGCTGGGTAAGTCGGCATTCATGGTTTTGACGGTTACTTTTGGAATCAGTGATTTCTGTTGTTGGCAAATGTTTGAGTGTGCCAAGGCCTGACATACTGTATTCGGTGCTAGCGTGGCTAACACGATTACAGTTTAGTAAAAAGCATTTTCAGGTAAAATAAAATCTTTAATGTATGTCAGATACGGTACACATTGCATATTGATCTGTTCAGCAAACGGAAGACTGTGTAACAGACAGGCTTCAAGGTGTAGAAGTTGTATCGGTGCTGCCATTATGCTGTACTTAGCTAAAAGGTTTTCATAATGGATGTTTTTATTACTGAAGCTGTAAAGCAGAATCTCAAATGGATAAACAATCACTCAAAATATCCCCATTCACTAAACACAAAGAAAGCAAAGCAATAATACTTACACCAGCACACACTCCTTTGTTTTTATTGATCCTACGACGGTTGAGCTGCAAATGCGTTCGTGCACAAGCTTTGATCCAAGCTAGGCATTCCGTATCAGATTTAGGAAATCTGTGAATTTTAGTTCCACAAATACGATCAGGATACCTGACATCACCTGTACAGATTCCCCACTGACAGTGGAGAACCATTCTTTTTCGAGTCCTGACGCAAAAACTTTCTGCCGGTCTGCTAGTCCACAATGTACATTAGCATGTGTTTACTACTGTGGCTTGTGTTTGTGAGACGGTCACCACATGGTAGCTACGCTGTGACGTGGGCATTAGCCAATGAAACGCGGCCCCTGTGGTAAGGTCCATTGGGACAACGCAGCAACTGCCTGATAATTATTTTAGTTATATTAAAAGCCGGAGAGATTAATACAACAAAGAAAAACTTAAAAATCAAAATGTTGCCAAAAATTCCACAACATACTCACTCAACTAACTTAACAACAGGTTAACATTAGAATGAGAAACCTGCTGAGAAACGTGAAAATAAAACTAAGTGTACATAAAACCCTCCAAAACAGAGGTCCTAGTTGCTATGGAGATTCCCGCCTTTTCTTTGAAGCAGCGACTCCGAAAACAAACACAGAAACAAAGGCCGAAAATAAAATGATGGACGTCAACGTGGTTTACATTAGCGTTTTACCATTAGCTTCTGCTAAATTTTATATTGGAATAGCACTTATGCAATAAATTCCAATAAATACAATGTTAGCATAGTGCTTTAGCATTAGCCTATGCTACATAGCATGTTAAAATAGAGCTTTAGCATATGCTTCTGCTAAATATCATGTTAGTATAGCGCTTTAGCGTTAGACTATGTTAAATACTATTGTAGCATAGAGCTGTAACAGTAGCCTCTGCTAAATAACATGTTGGTATAGCTTTTTAGAATTAGCATATGCTAAATACCATGTTTGTATAGCGCTTTAGCATTAGCCTGTGCTAAATTCAATGGTAGCATAGTGCTTTTACATTAGCCTCTGCTAAATACCATGATGGTATAATGATTTAGCCATTGTCAAACTATTGTTTATGGTGAGTTTTTTAGAGTTAGCACAGCTAGCTTTTAAGTTAGCGTTGTCTAACTCTGTAGTTACATATGATTCTTGAATTAAAAATAAAGTGTTTATTTTAAATGTAGACTTATTGATCTATTTCTGACATTAAAAACCATACATTTTAAACATTCTCCATAGGAAGAGCCATAACCATGAAATACAGATTTTATTACTGATGCTACTCAGACTACGACTCCTGAGTAAATCTAGTGGATAAAGGGAGTTGGTGAAAGCTAGCTGGAGGTGTTTGAATCCACAGCCATAGAGCAGAAAAAGGGAACATTTTGAAACTGTGTCCTTTGGTATGTAGACAGACAGAACCAGCATTCTGGACCCAAACACGTCAGCCCGTATTGTTGCGGCGCTCTGTTTACCTTCAGGCCCTCGACGCTCTTCATTTTTGCGTGGCCACCTGTCACCGGGCGCTCATTTATAACTCAAACGTGTTCCTCGGCCTTCCAAACAATGCCAGAACTGTGAAACTTTCTGTTATATTTACACCGTGGGGAAATCTAAATATTTGAACTAGTGTTTAATGGCGGGGGATTGTGCGCTCCATCATATCGTACACAAGCTCGATTGTTACCTTGGAAGAATCGCAGAGCTGTATTTACTTTGGGCTCCTGTGAGTGATATCTGCATCGAAGCTGTTTGCCATATTAGTGAGCTAAGACCTGAGGCTCTCCAGCTGAACTATCGCCACTGTGTACACAATTTAGATTAAAACCCTGTTTATATTGCAAAAGAGGTGTATTTTGTAAGCTCTTTACCCCCATCCTGCTGCGTATTTAATCAGGAAATATTTCCTGTGGAGGCTGGTATGTCCTAATTCATATCCCAGCTTCCACCTTTAGCGTTTGGGTTCATGGCTTTTCAGAGCGTCAAATCTTACTTTAAAGATCAGAAACTAACAGAAATAATGAAGAAATAAAGCACCAAAAAATCCTGTAAAATAATTATAATTCTCTGTTTCATTAACTCAAATTTAAGTCTTTTTAAGACCTTTTCGAGACACTATGAATGAAATTTAAGACCTGAATCATAACAGGAATTATAAAAGAAAATTTAATATTTTATATCGTAGTGCTAAGCTTTTTTGGATGTAAGCTAGCTAGCTAGGGTTTATTAGCAGCTAGGTAGCATTAGCCACAATCACCTTCAATCTGAATGTAATGACTCAAAGTTTGGCCTGACAGAAAAGTCCACGAAGAAAAACAAAATAAGATAGTTAAGATAAAATTTAAGACCTGAGATTCTTCTATTTAAGGCCAAATTACATATTTTCAAATGAATTTAAGACATTTTAAGGATGTGTGGGCAGACTTTCTTGGAACCTTTAATTCATAATCTACCTCTTTAAAAGTAAGTGACCCTCCACATTAAGAGCTCAGAAGATTTCTAAATCCAGGTATTCAGGTGTTCAATCCCATTGATCAGAGCTCAAACGTATCAATCCCAGTAGCTACTGGTCTGGGAACTGGTCCAGACCCGGAGAAGATCTGAGTTTAAACTGTGAAGGAGTTCAGTAAATCTCTAAAACCTTAAATAAACGGCTTCCGACACAAATTTAAACTCTTAAATCCTTTCCACAGATAATCTAACGACCCCTAATCTATGAGGCATCAACTCCTCAACTTCAGATTAACTTCCAGGCCTTTGACTCGCCGCTGATGCTGACTGGCATGGCGGATCAGAGTCTCCAGCAGCGCTGGCCGCCTCACGTCGCTGTGGCGACTCTCCGCTGTCACCCGGTCGGGATTTAGAGATCTCTGAAAGGAGGCAATTTCAGATTATCGCGTCCCGATCGGCGTTGTCGTTAATCTCCCCGAGCGCCGTCCGTATGCAACTTTAATTTGGGCACTTCAAGCAGCGGAGGGGATAAAGATAGCTTTTGAAGATTGCTTTTCATGTTGGCTGTGCACATCTGAGCATTTAAGTGCAGCAGAAAGAGATCCGGACGCTTTTTTTATTTATTTTTGTGGAAGAAAAATAAAAAAATGGGAGTCAGTCAGCTTGAAGAGGCTGGAAAACGGCGGCGTTGGAGCCAATTTCCTGCTATTGTTTCACACTAAAGAGATAAACACTTTCTGCCTATCAGAGCGTCTTCTATATTTATACTTTTAGAATATCAAAAATACAGTAAGAGATTATTCTTTTCATGATATTATCAACCCTCCATTTTGTGCTCCACCTCTGTTCCTTAGATTTATTTTTTTTTGTATTTCTTGACTAATGCAACTTATATACTCCTGAAATTCCAGTACATTATAAGCATTAAACTGTTTTAGAACCAAAAAACACAAAAAAATTGTATTTTCTTACAAACATCAGCCAATATTTATGTAAAGTTGGGATGTTTTCCTTTGATCATAAGGAAGAAAACAATAAAACATGAATAAATTAATGGGAATGTGTTTTAAAAATGTGTTTTGAATGGAAGTCATCACTAAAAGTGCCAAATTTAAATTTAAAAGCCAAATGGTTTAAACAAAACATTTTCATTTCATTATTTTGAACCAAATCTTTCTCAAATGAGATTTCAGTCGGCTCAGTACTTTCAGACAGAATCGTTTTAGGGCCTCCTGTCACTTTAAATCCAAATAAAATCCAAACAGATGCACAGTTATACAATGGTACATCTTTGAAAAGCATAAATGGAGCCTCCTGCACAAATACCAAGAATGCAGCAAGTGGTTTCTGGATGGTAAGTCAACAACAAAATACTTCTTTTTCAGCAGCCATTGTACATGCATAGAGCGGTAAAACCAGCTGGTCAAATGTATTGGAGCTCAGCCTGGGATGCTAGGTAACAGGGCGGAATTCTGCATCGGTGGCTAGATAACGGCGCAACCGTTGAATGTGATTGGGCAGTCCTCAAATTCAAATTCAAAAAAACTTTATTGATCCCAAAAGGGAATGAAATGTAGTAACTGGAATTAATTCAAAATCCTTCTAATCATTTTGAAACGGCTCATTTTCCAGACACCAAAAAGCATCAATATATTGCAAAAATCGGCTGGGTGACTTTTTTTCTTTTTAGCATTGGGCTGCAGTAGAAACCCAAATGGAAGCACAAAGATGTGAACTTTCTATAGTAGGTCCCCTTTCTGGATAAAATATTAATTTCCATCAAAGCATCCAAAACTACGCTACATTAACAAGCCAAGAGCCGATGGAGGAACCAGGAGGGTTACCAGCTTCATTCCTCCCTGCCTCCATGTTCCACAGCATCTGTAGTTAAACGGCTCTCCTCCAAACCTACAGCTCACCCGGGCCGCGTCGCAAACGCTGCGGCGCTCTGAAACGACTGCGGCGTTGGAACCGGCGCCGCTCGTTACGGACCGACGGGTCGCTCCGATCGTTGCAGCAAAGCGTCCCCGCGGCTTCTTTGTGACTTATGAGAGTGGACCGGGTCCAAGCGCCTGCGGCCTTCCTGTTTATTTGCAGCGACGGCGCAGGTCGATGGCGGCGGCGGCGTGGGGTCCGGCGGATCCAGCTGAGCTCGTGTAAACACCCACCCCGGGAGCGGCGCTGAAAGTGGCTATTTTTCTCCAGTGAGAGGATTTTAAAACAATTTTACTGCTCATTGTTTTTAACCCAGAACCAGCCTCTTAAAAACGTCGGACAATCCGGCGATGCGACCCCTCGAGTGCTTTGTGTATGCGGTTCGACTAAACAGTCCTGTGTTATGGCTCGTCTCGCTGCGACTCGTATAAACTAGTGAACTTTCTGTCCAACGGCTCCCTGACGCTTCTCTAACTTCAAGATGTTCAGGAGCCAAACTGCACTTTACTGCAGGCCTCAGAGAGCCTCGGCTTCCTGTGCTAAAGGCTGCAAAATGATATTAAAATGATGTTAAAGGCTCTGGGATTACTTACATATTCATATCCAGTGGCATTAAAAAGTATTTCCCCTTACAGAAAAGATTCCCTTATTTGGTCGCTGGGAAAAAAGAACAAAAACCAACATTTAAACTGAAAGAGCAGTAAAATTTACCACATAAACTAGTAATAAATTATTTCAGCTTCATCTCTTTGAATCTTCTGAGGATTTTTCTCTTACTATATAGTAAATTATTGCAAGTACACTGCAAAAACTCTCATTTTTACCAAGTATTTGTGTCTTGTGCAAACATTGTAGTAATGTTGAAAAAAGACAAAACTAACTTAGAAGTAACTTTTCATCAAAACATAGGAGCTCGACTCAGAACTTCTATTTGTTTTTTCACACTTAAATGTTTTAAAATAAGTCAAATAAAAACAATTATTAAATGTCTGGAAAATTTCAGAGTAATTTCAGTAAAGTCAATAACATTAATATTAGTTTTAGCGTTGTTCTGTTTTATCAGTATTCAGGTTTTTCTATATTCATGAACAAGAAAATTAGGTGGAAGGTAGAAATGGAAAAAACAAAAAAGTCTGACCAAGTATTTTTCTCTAGTTTTTAATGCAAATATCTTACTACAAAATGAAAAAGTTATAGTTCTACTAGAAAACTAATCTGCCAGTGAACTAATAATTTATAATCAATATTAAGGAATTATTTACATAAAACAAGCTCTCATATCTTGCTGAAAATGTTTTTCTAAGTTAATTTTCTTTTATTTAAATGTACTCAGATATTTGATTAGAAACTAGACTAAAAGTGTTTGGTAATATTTTGTGTTTTTGCAGTGTATTCTGTAAAAATAACACTTTGTTCAAGAGATCTCATGAACTAAATGTCTCTTTTCTCAGTAAAATATTCCTAATAAAAACTCACAGCTTGAAGAAATCTGAGGTTTAAAGGAGAATAAAAACAAACTTTCCAGCCGAGCTGCTCATCATTTTAATCAGGCTGAGTTGCTGTGCTTTAATTTGTGCTAGAAAACATTAGATAATGAGTGTTCAGCCTGAACCGTCTCCCTGTCACTCTGGACCTGCAGCGTCTTCATCCGGACGCGTCTCCAGCCCAGCTTACGTAAAATGGCCGCCGTTCTGTTTGTCAACATGACACCGGGCCGATCCGAGGGGAAAACCCGCTTATTCGCTGCGACAGAACCGGGACGGCGGCGACGGCGGCGGCGTGGAGTTCTGGGGAAACGCGGGCAGCGGTTTGAGTGTTGCCACCATGTGATAGCTTCTCCAGGCTGCCTGTGAACTTTGACCCCCGCTCCCAGAGAGAGGGTAGGGGGGGAGCGGGATCCGGGCCAGGGGTCAGAGAAATGTCCCAACAGCAAAGTCTAACCTCGTTTCGCCGCGGCGGACAAACAGAAGCAAACAGTTCGGGCCGCGTGTTCTGCAAAGTCGAAAGGCCAAACCAGTGAAGATGGCCGACTTTGGGGCTTCTTCCAGAGCGCCGCGGCGTTTCCGTAGGCGACGGCGGCGTCGGGCGCTCAACACCAAACAGGTCGCTCTGATCTCACAAACTACTGCTGCACTTTACACTGCAAAACCACAACAGATAGGAGACAATAAACCCTGAAAAATACAGATTATTTCCCTTCTAACAAAACATTTTTCTTTTTGTAGAAGTGAAATAATCTGCCAGAGGATCTAGAACCTTTTCATAAATATTAAAGAACTACTGACTAAAACTAAACTCTTATATCTTATTGAAAATTACTTGTAAGTTAGTTTTGTCTTAAGAAACTAGACCAAAAATACTTGATAAGAATTTGTGTTTTTACAGTGTAAAGGTGAACCTTTTCTACCTTCCACTTAATTTTATTGTTGACGTTTCTGTTTGAACACAGAAAAACGTTAATACAAAACCAACCTAAAACTCTAATAATTACTTTTATTGACACTAAATAAAATAAAAGACTTTAATCAATAAATGGAAGATGTTGATTTTTTTTCCATGTTATTTTCTCTAATTTAAAACATTTAAGTGAGAAAAACAAATCTTTCCTGTATCCAATGCCACTGGATATGAATTCATTAGTTATACCTCAACTAATTAATATTAACTTTAATATTTTACATTTTTGGAAAACATTAGATTTGAGTTTTTGCAGTGTACCTGCGCTACATAAGAGAAAAAAAATCCTCTGATGCTCAGAGAGATATTTAGAATTTACTTAAATAATTTATGAGCAGTTATTATACTTAAAAAAGAAACAGTTTTTTTTTTTTTTACAGTTTTAACCCGCTTATGTGTTAAATATTTTTGTTCTTTGAGCTTCAGTGTTTGTTTTTGTGCTTTTTTCTGAAAACGTGAATATAAGTGAATATTTTCATGGCGTTCTTTTCATTGTGTTTATTCCTCCCGTTGTTTTCCTGTAGACAGTATTTCTGTGAATCTCTGATGATTTATTTGTTTAAAGTTTTGTAGCCTTTTTTCCGTTTTTGAAGACGTTCCATCTTCCTTTTTGTTGTCAGTTTTTATGTTTTGCTGACATTAAACCTTTTTAAGTTTTATTTTGTTTCCTGTGTCACTTCCTGCTTTTAACACTGTTTACTGTCTTTAATCACCATGTTGTGTTCATCAGTGTCTTTCTAACCTTTTGAAGCCAATTAGTGTCTTCGTTTAGTGATTTTGTGTCTTTTTGGACCCGTGTTGCTGCTTTGTGTTGTTATAGTTGCTTTGTATCTTTTTGTGACATTTTCTTACTTTGCGTCTGTTTATAATCTGGAGTTTTAGTGAATTTCCATGTTAATTTGTGTCTCCATGTTGCAGATTTCTGGATACTTTGTGTTATTTTGTTAACATTGTGTCTTTGTTTTTACTCGTTTTCTGTATTTTCAGAAATTGTNCAGATACGGTACACATTGCATATATATTTATTGCAATACATATTTATCATAGATACTGAAACAGTTGGTAAAATAATATTCCACTCAATTAAATCTGCATGTTCCATTCATCAGGCTACAAAATGGATAACACTACTGAAGCTGTAAAGCAGAATCTCAAGTGGATAAACAATCA
>NW_015113060.1:328368-352246 GCF_001443285.1 Poecilia latipinna | reverse complement strand
AAATTGAAGACTATGGATTAAAGTACTATTTACTAACTGTGTCAGTATTAGACACAGTTTCAGTTAATGTTAAGCTTTTAAAAGAAAAAAGATTTTCTGTCATACCATTTGTTGACAGTGATGACCGACCCATGCCTAGTGATAGCTGCAAGCTTGACATCCTGTCTTTGTGTTTATTTTTACGTTTTTTTAGCGTCCCTGTTCTACAGCTCTTCAAAGCACTAATGATTTGTGAACCTTTAAAGAATATATAATGCTTCTTATCCTTAAAATACTGTTAATATCTCAGATTGTTCTCTTGAACCTGGTATTGTGTGTTCTCTGACTGGCTGCATGTTTTCACACCTTAAGTATCCAAAGAGAGTGATAATACAAGAGTGCTAGCTTACCCGTACTGTATAGCAAACGCCACTGGTGCTGACCACATTGTCTGAATGCAGCCAGCCACGGATGGGCTTGTTGACAAAGGAGCCATGGCGTGTCCATTCATCTCCTCCCAGCTGACCTCCTTCCACCCGTGCCCTTCTGGAGGCCCCTGCAAGCCGGTTCATGTCCTGCAGAGGAGGTCGGGGAGGGGGACAGGGAGCAGTTAGGAGGGCAACGTGTTGATGAAGTGGAGGAGAGGAGCTGGAATTGCTTCTGTCATCTCCAGAGGACTCAACAGGTGCCTGAGCCGGCTGTGACCTGCTAGCAGCCCTGGGTCCTGGGAGAAGGGTAGCGGAGACACCCAGACGAAGGGATCTCATACTGGGGAAGAAGGAGCAGAGAGTGGTAGGGCTGTTTTCAGCCTGTCTGGGAGATGTGGGGGGCAAGATGGGAGTGAGCGACGAGGAGGAGAGAGAAGACGGTAAACCAGGGGAGGGGGTAAGTGGGGTGACTGGGCTGGAAGGCGGAAACGATGATGGGTTGGAGTTTGTTTCATCGGTTGAGCTCAACGACTCACTCCGAATGTGGGTGTACTTGGCTTTCTGCACAAGCTCCATAATTATGCAGGGCAAGATTTTAAGTCCACACTGGCTGCAGTGATTTAAAGTCTTTTTGTCTCACAATTCAAAGTTTCCCTCTGAAAGGACATACAACCATCTGTCCTTCTTGCTCACTGCAAGAGCTCTACATCCATCTGTCTGGTTGTCTGTTTTCCACTCGTTACCAAGCAGCCGAAAACAAACTGCGATAAAATTGGCTTTATCCACAATGAGTGCAAGATGGGAGACGGAGCGTCGGAGAAGCTGGGCCTCCACCATAAAGATGGAATACAGATGAAAATAGTTTATTAGTGCACAAGTACAGCTCATGTTGTCCTCAGTTCTTTAGTAAAGTTTTTGTTTGTTCAGTTCCCCTGAATAGATGAAGACGAGCTTTTAGCTCTCCACAGAGGGTTCCTCTTGGTGTTTGCACCCAATGTAAAACGACATCCGCGAGTTCCTCATCCCGACGTAATCGGCAAAGAGTAAGTGTTGTTCAGCCGTCACCAGCACCATGAAGAATCAACACAAGTGATTGTCTCTCTAAGCCCCCCCCTTGCACCTTCCTGTTTGTCTTAGGGGTGCACACTTATTAATGATCTGTCTACATGTGTGGGGCAGTACATATCTTCGTGTGTGTGTGTTGGCGTGCACGTGTGAAGCAGTTCCCGTTGCCGAATCTACCTTGCTTGATGTAGGACTATAAAAATCCTATTAGCGACCAACATGGGGTTTCTAAAAGACGCTGTGCACACCAACTAAACAGCACCAACACATGCATAATATACAACTTCAACTGGTCGATAACACAGCAAACACCTGCAGAGCTGCTAAAGAAAAGAGAGAGGAGGCTTACTGATGTACGACTACTGCCAAATTCTTTGTACAGTCTTTTGAACACCTGTTTCAAAAGCAATGCGAATCTGTCACTGGCTGCCTTTTTCACTCCCTCTCCCTCTTCCTCCAAATGCTTTCATGTCCTCTCTGAATGGCCTTTGCTCTATCCCTCCCTGCTTCCCCTTCTTCTTCTTCTTCTTCTCTCCTCTTCCAGATCACTTCTGGTGAAGCCTCCTTCCCTTTCTCAGAGCCCTTTCCTCCCTTCTCTCGATCTCCTTTTTTATCTTGGAAGTCCTCTCTCTTCCTCCACACAATGTACTCTGCCAACCTCTGTCTCTCCAATGCCTCTGCCTTCTCGCGTGCCACTACGTCCTCTCGCCTCTTCCAGATGATCTCTCGCTCCCCCTCGCCCCCTCCCGCGATTGCTCGCCCGTTCTCCAGGCTGCCTAGTTTAACAGTTTGTTATTTGAATATATTAAAGTTGAACCGTGCGTTTTTTTTTGTTTGTTTTTTTTTGCCTTTCTACACAAGGATTGTGGATAGCTAGAGGCTAGACATGGTGGTTTTAGAAAAACTGACAGATGAAAAGTTTGTAATTAAGACTGGGCTGGCAGAGTTGAGCCCATTCCTGAATTAGGTTACTGATATGGCTAAAACAACAGAGCCGGCCTTGGTTCAAGTTTGTTCCCTAAAACTGGACATCTAGGTAAGGATGCATTTTTTTGTTTTCTAAAGCACCATTTGATAGTGGTACGTTGAGTCTGAGATGCTGCCAGTGTCTGGTACACTAACACACACTGCAGTAGCACGGCGGTGATGTAACGCTGCAGAATGTAGGTCACAGGATGATGGTGACTACCGGCGGGCTTGTGGTGACGATGATGAGACCTGACAGGTCTGGTTTAGACTTCCTCACTTAGGGTTCCCTGAATGGAGGCTCACTGATGTTTAACATGAACCCAATGCACTTTGCACCAACTTGCTTTAGCTCTTCCTAGTTCAAACAGCAAGCCCAGATTACCTGAGAGAAGAGTGTTGATGCAGACATTTTTAATATGCGCAAACCCAGATTTATATTCATTCCTTATCTAAGGCAAAGCTTCCAGTGCACAAACACCCTTAAACTTCTCATGTTCTGCATAGTCCAACCTAGAAAAGACAAACAGTCTGTTTGCATTAACAGTCTCCTTGAACTCCAAACCCCTCCAATAATTCAGTCTGAAAACAGTTCGACCTCAGAAGGAGGCAATGCTACACCAACAGTCCCACCTCATGAGGCACTATTCATCCATGCCTATTTAAGCTGGCCTACTTATCCAAACAACTTGCACCAAAGTTTTTAATTTGGCACCAAAGTTTCAGTAATTGCAAGCAAGCGGCTTATTTTATGCCTTCCTTCCACAGTAACATTTAAATTATCTACTAGGCCTGAAGTAACACCACTCAAGATTGTAGTGGGCGCTGGATTCATGGCAGAGGAACAGTCGCCTACACAAGTCTAGCACCTCAGAGGGATTGTCTAGCAACTCTAGCTAGCCATCCATCTGGTGTTGGCCAAAAAGCACCATGGAGGATCCAGTCATACTAAAGCACTGCCAGTTGGAAAGGCTGGGACGAGCTCCAGAAAGCTGTAAAGAATTATGGCTGGAAAAACATACCCAGACAAATATTATCCAGAACATCTAGAACTCCAGAAAAAAGATTAGCACTTTAAAAAGGCAACAGATCCAGTATGCATGGATAAGCAAGTGGTACAGAGGAAACTACAAATATTCTTTAACAAAGGCGTAGCAGACCTGGTATATTTTGTCAGTGCACTGAACACAGTGTAGGTCAGGTGACAAAGATGACGACCCTCAAAATGGACAGAAATCCTGAGTCACCAACATACCATGAAGCACAGCCTTGAGGCCAAGCAGCTGTACTCACTGATATGTACAAGAGAAATCAGAATGATAATTCATTTATCCAGTAGTGCCTGATAGCAGCACATCAAGCTTGACTGATAAACTGGACAACCCTACAGAAAGGGTAAGAGGGTATAGATGACCTGAAACAACCCTGAATCACAGACTAGAGAATAAAAGTAAAATCCAGTTAAAAAGAAACAAGATGCAACTATGACTAGTTATCTATAAAATGCATACAAATACCAAATGGAAAAGCACCAGTTTTAAAAAGACAAGGACAAAAAGAAAAGATTTTTACATCATGTTCTGTCTGCAGCTGCAGCTCGTTGCGATGGCAACAGACATTAGGAGAAATGCCTGCGGAGGATTTATGCCAAGAAGTCCCAACAACAGCAGAAATCTTCAAAGAGATAACTGCTTTGGCAAGCAATTATCTGCTAGCTGTTGCACCAAAGACTCTACATTAGAGCTTTTTTTTTTTTTCATCCAATGGCAGGAAAAAAAAAAAGAACTACAGACTTTTAGATCAATACAGTTCAGGAAATGATCAAAGTTTGACCGACATCGCACCAGCCATAAAACCCAATCAATGTTGACATCGCCACTGGCTGAATGCACCGACTCCAGTTGGAGTGATAAACTTAAAAATTGCAAGAACAGCAACAAAATTCAGATTAACAGTATGCCGTAAAGAACAACACCGTTATGCTTGGCTTTAGAAGACAACTAATGCTAAGAAAAGTTGCATAAAAACCACCTGAATATTCTCTGCAGCAGTTAAAGATGACTGTATAACATAACTCCTGCTGCTGAGTAGATCTTATTCTGATAGAAAAATCTGAAAAGTAATAAAGACCTCTCTTTATAAATTAAGTCTCTGCCTTTTTTTAAAAGAAATGGCAAAACATTAGTAGTTCATTTTTTGGTTTAGAAAGCATGCAGTTGATAAGTAACAGCCATTTATCTAAAGCCAACTTCCACATTAATCTGAAAGCCACATTAATGTTTAAACATCCCCGGACTGTCCGAACATCCGTCCTCTCCCTCTGTCTGGCTCTCCTTCCCTCCACTCCCCGACATAGAAAAAAAAAAAAAAAAAAACGTGCTTCTCCTCTGATCCACTCTTCTGCTTGATCAATTCACAAAGTCATTGCCGGTAGCTTTACTCCATCTATCCTCTCCTCCTCTGCGTTCTCTTCTTCTTCTTCCTCTTTTTCTTGTCCCCTCCTCCGTCTCTTCCTGTCTTTCAGCAGATGGTGAAACGGCAATGCTGCCAGGATGGACAATGGCACTCCTTCATTGTGCTCCCCTTCTGTCTCTCATGCCCACTTCCCTTCCACCTCTGTCTGTTGGAGGGACGAGCACGCTGTCTGCCCTCCCCTCCTCTCCTCCCGGTCTGGGTGGGTGATGCTGCCTCCCATTTTCTCCCTTACCATCTCTCTCCTCTTCCTCTCTCTCTCCTTCTCAGACACACATGCGTGCGCCGCTGTATGTGCCCTCCCCTCCTTCTTTTCTCCCATGCTACCTCCTTCCTGTTTCCTCCCCCACCTCCTCTCTGCAGCCAGAGTCATTTAGCAGAGTACATGTGCATGCACAGCGAGATGCTGCGCTCCTGCACGTTAATGCACACACTCCAGGGAGAGATGGGGATGTGGAAGAAGGAAGGGATAGAAGAGAGGGGGTGTGGGTGTGTGTGTGTGTGTGTGTGTGTATTAGACTGGGCTTTATAATGTTTGTTAGTCACAACTCCTCCCTTATTCATGTTTGGTAACATGAGAAACAGTTCAAGAGTGAAAAGAAGAGGAGCCCCTCCATTCACATGGTGGACAGTGTGACAGAAGGTCACACTACTTAACCTTGATGAAAGCAGACAGAAGGGAAAAAAAAAACTTATATCTACAGTGGATGTGAGACTAAGCCAAATCATTTTAGAACTATATCTGCCTTTAAGATGACCTAACACCTTCTCCACTCATTTCAGATAGAAACTGAAATCTTTCCGGTGGGGAATAAAATTAAATAAAATATAAAAAGACTAAAATCATGTAGTTGTATGAGTGCGCATTTCCCCTTGCTTTTGTGGATGTGGCTGTGCTCAAAATTAACAACCATTCAAACTGATGCTTAATAAGAGTCGGTCCTCGACTGCTATCAGTTGCTCTAAAAACCCAACATAGTAGATAGATCTAGTATAAGCCAGGTTCCACTGAGGGCGTCCAACATGCTTTTTTGAAAGATATCAGTCAGGAGAAAGGCACAAATGAATTTCTAAAGCATTAAAGCCCTGACGTACTTCATCCTAAGTACTGAAATCAGCTCTCATTTATGTAGATGTATTTCAGCAGTGCTCTGTGAAAAAGTGTCTGATTGGTCAGAAGTTACTTGCCATATTTTATGCGGAAACACTCAGACAGCAATGTTGATATTTCTGTTCAACTAGTCTGTCTCCACTATCCGGTTTTTGTACCTGCAGGAGACATGAATACTTTTGGGTAACGCTGAACTAACGCAGTGAGGAGTTATGTACATTTGCATGATTCTTCACTAAATAACTGCTATGGCAATAAGACTGGAAGATGGTTAATAACTCCTGAAAGGAAAATGTAATGTCGTTGTTCAAGGAGGAGGCTGTCTGCAGGGAAGTGTGGGCGTGTAGCTCTGTGACAATTTGTAGCCAAAACAGAGGATGCAGGGAAGAAAAGAGGGATGTGGGAACCCCCGGGGGTACGGGAATGACGTATACAAAAGTGGGAGAGATGTCCCTCAGGTGGTCTGTGCCGTTGTATGAAAAGTTTGTGCAAATATGAATGGTCAGTCACTCCATTGACTGTTTGGCTTGGAGTGAAGTATGTTGGGGTCCTTAAATGTACAGCTGAACAAAGTGAGAGCAGTCATCATGAAGTGGAGAAAACATGGAGCAACAGTGACATTACCAAGAAGTGAATGTCACTCCACAACAGATGAAGAGGAAACTGGTCAGGGAGGCTGCAGTGAGGTCTATAGAAACAATTCAAAAAGCTGCAGCAATTTCAACCAACTACTATGACTATGCTGTAGAGTCCCCATAAATAAAGTGTATAAAGCGTGAGTTTTAGGGTTTGAAAAGAAAAAAAGTTATTATTCGCACAAGTATATTTGGCACCAAATCAGCCATGAACGTCACTAAAAGAACACGATGTTCAAAGTGAAGAATGGTGCTGGCTGCAACACTAAAAGTGTGCATCCTCTAACAAACAATGGCTAAATTAGGTGTTGCACAACTAAGGGACACTAAGCCTAAATTTGACGTAAAACTTTGGATTGAACATTAACTTCATAAAATTTGGACAGTAGAACTGAAAATTGACCTGTCGGCAGGATCAACTTTGGTGCTGCTTTTCTTCACCTGGAACTGGAGCCTTAGTACAAAGAACTTTCTTAGTACTTTGACTGGTACTAAGAAAGTACCAGTCAAAGATAGCACAAAACCTTGAGACTCCAATGCTTCAAATCTAGAGCAGGTTTAGGGTTGGTTAGGACAGCCTATTATGACTGAAACTGCTACAATACAATGAAAAGATACTTCAACAAAGCATTAGTGTATGGGTGTGCACACCAAGGCAAGCACTTTTCTGTGTCCTGTTTATTACTTTTTCTTGGAAAACATTTGCTTTCTGTCGAGTTCAACAGGCTACAGATCATTCAAGGGGAAAAAAGCTCTGAAAAGATTAATCTTGGCCTAATTTTTACATCATAAGAATCTGGCAATTTAAAAAAAAAAAGACTGCCGATTTATTTTTCATATCCACTACACATAACAAATAACATGACTACAGCTACAGGGGAAAGTACAGAAAGACAAGATATCCAAGAGATTGGCCCCAATATTCAAGCATATCTGATGAGACGTCAGTGATGCAGAAAAGCAGAAAGCTGCCGCAGAAGCTCAGCAGAGTGGATAGTACAGAAAGACTTCCTGCAACTCACAAGAATCAACCAATTACATGTGTTCAGAATTACGTCCATTATGACACATGGTTGTACGAGTGGTAGAGGTGAATGGTGAGACAGTTAGTCTGCACCCTACCCACAACCAGTGAAACACAAGAAACAGTGGCCTAGGGCAGACAAAAAGACCCTACTTCAGTTCCGCAGAAATGCAGCATTTTTGTTTAAAAAAAAAAATAATAAAATAAAATATTCTGACTTCGTTTTGAATTTCTTAGACAACAGTTTGGATACTGAGTTTTAGCTTATAAAGAGTAGACACCTTGTTTTAAGACTTAGGACAAAAGCAAAAAGAGGAACCAGTTTAGCTCTTTGCCTACATGTTGATAAAACAGTTCCCTTCCATGTAAAAATACAGGAAAACCTCAAAGTTGGTTAAATACACCACAGCGCCTCACAAAAGTGCCAATAAAACCTAAGACTTTACTGTACAAGACATTGTAAAGTGGATGAATGCTGATGTGTTTAACTTCTTTTAACAAGTCAAATCTGAAAAATGTGACGTGAATTTGCATTTTACTGTTATATCCTTGAATAAGATTTCAGTGTAACCAGTCACTTTCAGAAATCACTTAAGTGAACCAAGTTCCCTTGTGTGGAATTTAAAGTTAATATAAATCCAGATGATCTGTTAAGGACTCACGGTCTCAGAGGTTTGTTAGAGAACATCAGTGAACAGAAAGCATAAAACTGGAATGAGTGTGCCACAACTGCAAACTACAGATGTTCCATATATCAACATTAAATCAAGGATGCACACGTATGAAAATGGGTGCTATTATTAATGTCCGATATTAATAGAGCAGTTATGGCTAATCACATGATGTACACTGCACTGACGGCCTGTGCTTCTTTTCCTCTAAGTCACCAACAAAATATTACTGGGGGGAAAAAAAAACAGACCGTCTTTATGGAGGTAGGATTTATTGCTTGGCTGTTATAGACTGCATCAGTTTGACGTAGCTGAGACTAATAAACTGATCAGTGAGTACAATTTGTGCAATCCCACAATAATTTTTTATAAGCCGGGCTCTATGAGTTCGTGCTGGCTTTAGTTTTACGCTTCAGGCAAAAATAAAGGACAACTCGTACTGAAACACCCTTTAAGACTGTTTAACTAGAAAAATTTCTAAATATGTATTTAAAAGATGTTCAAGTAAATATGCCCTCCAGATTTATCAATATTTAGCTGTTTTTAAGTAATCTACTGAATTTTGCTCCGTTTATTTTAAAGGCAGAGAGCCTGAAAATTTGCAAAACATCTCTCATTTGACTTTCTTTTGTTTTTACAAAGCAGATATCCAGGGCTAAAATCCACTTATTTGATACTTTTTGAATAATGCTGACTAAAACTATTGACTGATTGGGTACCGTGATGTAATGGCATTTTTTTTGATAGTATTGAGGTGCACCCAACAGGTAATTTTAAGAATTCTCACATTAACCTCACCATATAATAAACCACTGTGGTATAATATGTTTACCATTAGCTGGTCGTATAATTTGACTATCTTACCACATATTCCATCAGCCAACACAGGCTGCCTGTGAGTCTGCGACACTAAAAACACATTGGCAGATGAAGACACAGACATTAAGCACAGAACGCCAGCTGCAGCATGCTCCGATGATGCCCTTGCAGCTACTCAACCCCCAGCATGCTTTGCTCCCAGGATCAACTGCAAAGAAAATCATGAGACTGCCTTGATACCACGGGCACAGACACAAACAGAGCAATAACTGAGAGGGGAGAAAGTAATGAAAGTCCGAAAGACCAAGGAGAAACAGTGACAAAGGAAAGGCAAAAATCCACACAACATGTTAAAACACACCTTGTGGAATGAAAGGAATTGCCTGCAAAGAAGCCAGGAGTGAAATATTTCTGTTTCAGCTTGCCCGGTGCAAGAGAACAAGGGCTTGATTCGATTTGTATATAGACCGAATGACTCTTTAAACACAGTATTAAATCAGTATTTATTGAGTCAAACAATAAAAATAAACTAAGCAAAGTGGTCTGGATTTCAGACACACCTTGCATCAGCTGCCTCAACCCTTTTAATACACCAGGGCAAAAAAACATAAATGCAGATGAGCTTTTAAGTTTTGACAGTCGCTTGGCCGTTCTCATAGACTTATCACCTGAGGCACAGTTTAGCCATTAGAACTCATTAAAAACAAAACGACGTCGTCCAGAGAAGACAAAGAACAGACAGAACTTGTGTAGCCGAGAAAAGACATGACTGCATGCAAAAGCAGCTGAAAAAAAGGCAATTACATTAGCAAAAATCAGGCAGAGACATTGGATTAGCCAGACATTCAACAGGACGTCTCTCTCTACTTGTTTCACAGCTCACTACACACACAGCAAACATGTGAGATGGCTATTTTTGGTTGACCCACCCCCTCCCACAATCACCCCACTAGCCACAATCCTCCATCTCTATCTCCTTCCATCCTTCCCTTCCTGCTACACTCAACCTCACTCCATTTACTCTACAACTTCCACTTACAACTTCCCAGTTGCGGCAACAGTTTGTTTGACCACTTAATTTAAATGAACCAAACTAGATAACAAGTACTTCCATATTTTATCAAGAGGGAGCCAAAACTTATGATATTCTGTCTGCATCATCTTGTTTTATTTAGACACGCTTTGATTAAATTGTTGTATGTCAAACATAACATTTACCAACTTTAAACTATTTTCCAACCTAAACAGTAAAAACAAAAATGCATCAAGTTCTTAGCTTCTTTTTCTTCAGGAAATGAGGCTTAAATAGATTATGTAAATGTTACTGAAAACTAGTCAAAATACCAACCCACCAATCAATGACAATTATCAACTGAATAAGAATATGATGTATGCAACCCCAGACATTGTGGCATTTATTGATCATCTACTCAGTTATCATTGATATAGTGGTAATTTTTTCCAACCATGTGTGATCTCAGCAAAATTTATACTGAGGCCCTATATTTTTTTATTTAAAATTTGTAAACTAGAAAGAACAAAATCAAGAACTGAAAGCAGTGTTTCTACAAGATTGTCACGACTTCTCCCTTTTCTTCTTTAAAAATACAATTTAAAACTTAATATAATACAGTTTAAAATGATCTGTGAATAACCACAGCATGCTATTTACTATTTACCCAAATAATTGTGACAGTCATGTTGAACACAATTGTGCAGTTTCAGCTTTCTCATCCATTTTCTACCCTTGCAGGGTCACAGGATGAGTTGGTGCCCATGTCCAGCTGACATGGGGAGAGACATACCCTGGACAGTTTTCCAGTCCATCACAGGGCAAAATACAGACACACAGGACATAGAAACATGCACACACTCACACCTATAGACAATTTTAGAGACAAATTAATCTAACAGTCGTGAATTTGGACTGCGTGACGAAGCCAGAGCACCCAGAGAGAATCTATGCATGTACAAGGAGAACATGCAAACTCTAAAACAGAAAGACCTCGGGTCTGGTACCCAGTACCTTCTTGATGTAAGGTGTAGAATGTAGTGCTACCAACTCCTCCACTGTGCAGCCCAGTTATAGGCGATAAACAAGTGTGTAGGATAAACAATAATATGGAACCAAGGACTGATCCCTGCTGAACACCACAAGAACAATAAGTGAGTTAGATTAATCAGAGTGGTGATAAAATGCTAGAAAACCAAAGCTATTGTTAATTAAGATAAATTAACATTTTCCTTACATGTCTCTTGCTGCCACTATACCTGGAATAACTCTCCTTGGTCTTTAGCATCTTGAGTACTATTGTCTGTAACGAGTGTGTGAAACTACCGAATTACTACATTTAAAAAGATCAAATACAGGCATGCAGAATTTGTATACAAGAAATCTAAATTTTATAAACATATTTCACCATCCAAATAGATGTTTGTTATATTTATATTGAGATGATATTGGAATGTCAACATATTTTCAGTGTATTGCTAAACCTCAAAAGCGATGTTACGATAGACCAACATCCCAACTGATGACGGGATCAGTTGTCATTTGATTCCACATCTACTAACATTGTGCTTTCTCCTTCATAATGATTCAGTAGGTCATTTAATTATTTAATCATGTTCTACTGAGTGACAGACTACAAACTAAGTGAAATCCAACACCTTGGTTGACCAGTATATTTAATATTTTGATGGCTAAAAGCCAAACTGAATTAGGCTACCAGATATAAGGAGTAGCCCATTATGATGATATAGTTACGTTAAGCAGAATCTACAGATATGTCAGCTAAGATTGAAATGTAAGTTTGTACAAAGTTTGAATAAACGGCTATGCAGCTATACTTACTTCTGGTTTTCACCACTTTACACATGAAGCTTTGATCAAACTTGTAGCTCACACTGTGCACTCAACCATGAGCTTGCACCACTGAGCCATAAACCACAGGAGGAAACACGGCTGAGCTTCAGGGCCATTGTATATGGCAGAGATGGGCAACCACATGCTATGAGCTTAAAAACAAACTCCTACGTTTCTTTCACACAACACACACATAAATAATCGTGCCCTAACAACACTAGTATAAAAAGACATTAGAATTTATCTTCACAGCGTCACACACCAACAACGCTGAATGTCCCGTCAGGAAACGGTAAACTTTCTATTATAAAAAAGACTCAATTATTCTGAATAATATGCACATCATCACACAAGAAAATCTAAGATTATTGGTGGGACAGCAGTGTGCTGCAGAGTTTGTAGCCGTCTGAACAACCTGTGTTGGTGAAGTAATAATAACCAAATGTCACTCTCTCCTGTCAATCAGCACTAAAGTTCTTACTTGTGACTGATGGGATCCAAGCAGAACTGGACAGATCCCACTTTAATCAAATGGATTTTAGACTGAGGCGGTGTTGTGACAGTGTGACCATGACGCTCCTCTCTGATTGACAGTTCACGTCTCGGACTGTCCTTCTCTCTGTGTCACGTTTGCCCTTGTATGTTTATGTGTGTGTATGTGTGTGTTATTTGTTGGGCTCCTGTCATGTGTCTGAATCAGACTTTTTTTTTTAGGGGGGGATCTCTGGCTGATTGCACCTTCTCTTCGCCTACATTTCATCAGTGATGATAACTTCCACCATTTAATATCATGTCACGGGCTGCTGGCCTGAGCCTTGTGGCTGACCCTGATAAGAACGCCAAGCACGCTGGTTTCAGTCGCCTCAATCATCCTGCATTGCCTTCAGTCTGTTTCCATAATAGTGTGTCTACCCTTCATTCGTTCACTCTGAACTTCAACTCTGTCACAGTGACCCTGTTTCAGCGCATCTGAGGTGTGTTTACGCTGGCTGGTCTCCACAGATAATAATTATAAGACACAGTGGAGCGTAGCTCAAACTTTTTTTTTTTGTCTGATTGTGTGCAGATTTGTGCCCATGTGTGCACTGACTGACTCTATGCCTTATCTGTCTGACAATTTAGCAGAGCCTGGAGCAACACAGCTTGACTCTGACAATACATGGGCCTTTTCATAGAAGGTTTGCCCTATGCTAGTGAGGAGAAGGTTGCTTTTGAAATGTGAGACGTTATAAATATGAGTCAATAAAAAGGGGCACACAGAGAGTTATCAGCAAAAGTCCAAAAGCCACGGTGTGTGTTCCTACAGGGTTGTATCATTGTCCTTCGCAAATCTAATTTAAACTTATGCAATGGCAGCATGTGTGTGAAAAACAGAACCTTTCAAGCAATAGAAGCATTTCTTAAATAGGACCATGCAAATTATCTTTCTGCACACATCCTTGCTCAAGCTGAAGTGTTGCTGCAAAGTCAAAGACTCAATGCATTCAGCTAGGCTTCCTTAGATTCCCATTTACCAACTGGCTCAATGATCAGTATCTGAGTGCATTGTATTATAACTCAAGTTGAACTGGAATATATTAATTAAAATCTGTTTACATGGTTGGACTGATTGGATGATGCATTTCTGGATATGAATTTACATGGATAAGGCAAACTGAATTGTAGAAGGATGGGTACTGCCGTTTAAGGGGAAATGCACCACTCCCTTGACGTGTCCTTTGAAGAGTAAATGTCTTAAGCGAACTCACCAATCTTACACAACCTAAAATTTTGTTGCAGATAGACAAATGATATCTCAATTATGTTGACAATGTGCAATGGTGCTTGCGCAACAAATAAAATGTATATTTCAACCATGGTTCCAAGCGATTATATAACAAAAATGTTCATTCAATCATTTTGTCAAAATATTCAGTTTTGCAAGTTAACTTAGTTTTTTTCTTTAAGCACACCGTGTGCAATGCGTTTCCAAATGCAATGAGCAATTGTGTTAAGCAATCTTGATTTCTTTGGAACTGTAGCAAACAGTCTTTGTAAGTGACTTTAAATTTATAACTTTACCCACTCATTGGCTATACATTTAAAAAAAAAACTATAATCAGACATAGCAGATCGATAAAATGTATTTAAGTGAAGATGAATTCTCAACTTATGTACAGAGTTCTAAGGAACAACACTCTAAAAATGAGGAACAATAGTGTGCTTTTTATAATATACTGTCTAGCCATCAGAAACCACGAAGCTGAGTATCTGACTCATCTCTTTACTTTCTTAGCCTTAATGCTGTTATTTGATGGACTCAGACTTCCATGTTGAACTGTCCAGTTAAAGCCTAGTGTAAGGATGTCACTTGGACAGCTACACAGGTTCTGAATCATGACATAAAGCTGAGATAGACAATTTAAACCCAAAGGATCACATCCACATCTTAACACGTCTTAAACTGGATCAACGTGAAGATCTCCACAGGCAATCTGAAAGCAGTTTTTTTTTTTATCTACGCATCTTCCAAGGCGCACTGTCAGCATGTGCAAAACTGGGGATGGGTACAAAATGTTGTCAAATTAGTTTTTAATAATACATTGATTTTCAAGAACTGCACAACATATCATAATTGCATCAATCTGTGCATGAAAAATACCACAAAGAACTGCAATATCTGTTGGTTGGATTGCAGTTGTCCTGCATGCACACGTTGCATGTCATTAAGTTATTTAGCATGCTAGAATGGAGTCTCACGACAGTAGATGCAGCTAATGGTGCCCAAAATAGTGAAAGTCATGGGGATTGCTGGAAGCAAGATTATTACACAAAAATATTCAAATATCTTGCAACCCAAACGCATTTAGTGAAGCGAGAGGTTTTATTTGATCTTTCCAAAGAAGGATATTTTTGACCAGCCTCTTTGTCACTGTTGAATCGTGAACATTGACAAACTGAGGTAAGTGGATTTTGGTTCACTGGCTCGCCACTGTTCCATATTTTCTCTATTTGTCCATAGCAGCTCTTAGTACTGTTCATATAAGTACCAGAACCTTAAAATGGCTTTTTAAATCTTTCTAGACTGATGCGGTTCAGTAACTTGAATATCACATCGGGGCATTGTGTTTAAAGCTATAAACTTTATTGCTTTCCAACATGAAGTGGAACTTTTAGTCCACTTCATGTTGCCAGGCAGGTTCTATTTACATTATTCCTTGATTCTATAGTTCTGGCAGTAATAAGCACAAGCTGTGGCTGGTGAAACCAAACTCATCTTACATCATTAGCTGGCATTAGTGTATGGCTTAACATGGGAACAGCTGCAGCACTGCAGCAATCCACAATGAGTTGAATGTTTTTTGTTTTGTTTTTTTCCCAAATACTGATCATGAAATTATCATTTCCAAACTGCTTTTTGTATTTACACATGTTAGCTTTGTCTGATACTTCTGCTTTTCCTTTCAGGGGTCTCCACAGCAAACCATTTGTCTCCATGTTGTCCTATCCTCTGCATCTAAACTCACACCAACTAACTTCATGTGCTCTTTCACTACATCCATAAATCTCCTTTATGGAAATGTTATAACACAATTAGGTATAGGGAGTTGGGGGAACTAAAGTGGGAGAAATATGTAAATCGGTGAAAATTCCAGTCACAGTTTTTATACCATCGAATTTTGTACAATAATATTCACTAAACAGTTTGATAATTAAATGAAAGTGGGTGGGATTAAAAAATATTTGAAAATTTTATTTTTCCACAAATTATATATAGTCTGTATTGTTTACATGTTAAATAAAGTTTTGCAGATTGCTGTTCTCGGGGATTACATCTAACAACATTCAATATACAATGTGTAAATTATTTTTTTCCGATTATTTTTCATTAAAAATAGTTTTTACAGTAAGATAACAAAAGGCTTCATCTGTCTTAATGGCATGTCACTTTTTGCAGCAAAAAGTGACATGCTGCAAGCAGCAGATCTACAAGCAGATCTACTGCTTGTAGATCTTCAATCTACAAGCAGTAGATTGAAGATCGTTTACTGAGTCCTGCTCTCATGTACCTATTTGAAAAAAAATAAAATAAATAGCTGCCCACCTTCATCTGTACAGCGTTGTCAAACACCTGAACGCATCACAAGTTAAACATTTTGATCCAGTGTGTGAACATACTACACTGTTCGAAAAGCACAAATACAAACGCATTTCTCAGCGCACATTACAGACTCTAAAGTGTTCGAGAAACTTTTCACATGCATGAAAAGTGCGAAAGCTTGACTCACAGCGTCCGAGCCGTGACCCAAAAAGAGTGCGGTCAGTTAACTTTTAACGAGAAACTTACCAGCTCTCTTCCTCTCCTTCCCGCAGCTGCTCCTCCTGCCTCACAGCCTGCTGTTGCTGCTCAAACTTTAGCTTAAAGTCATGTAAACAGCGCGCAGCGTCGAGAGGGTTTTATGTCGACACACTACTTCCAAGTTACTTTAACTTAAGAAAAGGTTACTCTAAACTTCTTTTTCTTCTTTGTCAGGTTCTTCTTCTTCTCCTTCTTCTTCTTCTTCTTCTTCCTTTCCTTTCTCCTCACCCCCTCTACAACGCTCCCCCCCACTCAACAGTCACGACAGAAGCCACTTCCGCGAACAAATGGCAACGTCATCTGGCCGCGGTTCCTGCGTGGGTGTGTGTTTGGCTACTTCGTTGCACCTGGACCAGACTGCAGTTTGCGTAAAATAGAAATAGTGAACAAAAGTTGTTTTACTTGAACAGTTGGATAATTTCTGTTCACTACTGGAAGTTTTTCCTTCCGTTTTCGTTCAGTTTCATGAACTAAAACAAGTTAAAAGTTTAATATAACACCTTCTGTGCATCTGCTGAGGAAACCCTTTACAGTTCCTTTAAAAATAACATTAGCAGTGGCGGTTTTAGTATAAATGCTTGCCCTGGTTTTCCACTTAGATTTCTCACACATTTTAATAAAATTCCATACTAGATTTTTTTTTCTTGCGATTTTATAACATCCTCGATATTTGAGAACAAACTATTAGCTCTGAAAATCGTCATTGTCTCTTTCTTTGTTTCACAACTACTGAAACAACATGTGCTTTTTAGATTAGACCAGTTAAATTTGTTAAATCTTGTCAAGGTATATTCAAAGACCCCAGCTTTCTCACACACTCCAAAAAACACAACATGTTAATTTGTAACTTAAATGCTCATAGATATGAGTGTGTGTGCATGCATGGTTGTTTGTGCTGTGTTGCCCTAAAATCCACTGGCCACCTGTCCTAGTGATACTCTTGCCCAAAAACCACATAAACCAGTTTTGAATCACTAGTTAAACATATTTCAGAGTTGCCTATACAGTCCAAAAAGGTAGAGAAATGTCTGCTTCAGATTTTTTGAAATAGTTTATATTTAGTCACCATACCCATCATTGTCCATACCTACTTTTCCTTACAAGCTGGCTGGTCCACATCTCTGGCAGTCATTTGGCAAGATGCAGGGTACACCATGGACAGGTCACTAGTCAATCACAGTGCATTATAGAGATGTATAGATGTATACATTTTTGGACTGTAGGAGGAAGAACGAGCGTAAACCCATGCAGAAAGAACCATGGTCAAGATTAAAACACATTAACTTCTTGGGTAATATGCTACTGTGGAGCTCATGTGCCAAACCAAACATTAAAGTATTAATGGGTAAAACTGTTAAAATGAAGGTGTAATGGCAAATCAAATTTCATCAAACCATTCATTCATTAGTCCATCTTTCTATGTTCACATTAGCAATAGCTATGGAGCCAAAAACAACTGCAGAGAACTGAAACTGAATTTTTGGTTTTCATCTGCTGTAAGCAGATTAAGTTTACTGTGTGCAAAGTCTATATAATATAATTTTCACTTTTTGAATTTAATTTAATAGAATTCTTTTGGTGGCACTGATGTATTGAGACACATTTGTACGAGACTACCCACATTCAGAAGGGATAAGTCATGATACGTAAGAAGGTTGCTTGGTCCATAATGCACTTTCAAGTTGAAGAGTAAAAATATGCAAAAAATAAAATAAATAAATGAAATAAAAGTAAAAATTACTGGACATTTCCACACAAAAATGAAGTACAGCTCTCCATAGTAACATTACAGTAAGATAAGAAGCTCATCCAGATTGAAACGGTGCCTCAATATATTTTCCTCAAGCATTTTATTTATTTTAAATAAATACCAGAAATTATTTTGCTTATGTGTTTCACTTGATTTCCAATGTGTATATAAATTTTTATATAAAAAAGTTTTATTCATGTGATAATTATGCCTGTTTAGCTACAGACAAAAAATACCATATATCGAGACTAATAAATTTCCCTTAACTGTTAAAAATATTCATGAATGCCCCAGTATAACCATAAATATATGTAACAAATACTGTACTTATGGTTTTATGAAGTTATTTTGGAATTTCTAGCTCTTTTTTAATATTTTTTATCTTATAAAATTTATGTGCAACCGTCACGTACTTATGATTTTATGATTTTTATTTTATTATTTATAAAATTACGGTATACAACTGCAGATCCAAATATTAAGACGTTAGGGCGAGAAAGGTTTGATAAGATGGTTCAGTCCTGACTTTTTCGCCACTGGGGGCGCACGTGGTGAAGAACTCATTTAGAACTCAGGGAGAAGAAGCGGGTGCAGCATTTAGCATCTGTAGCATTTTATAGCAATCTCTCGTGTCCGTTATGACGGAAAAAGTAGGCGCTCGACGGGCCTGGATACCGGTAATTTAGATGTTTATTGAGTTTAATAACATTTTATATATAGGATGTATTAGTTGAAGCAAAACAATGGTTTCCGCGTACATGAAATTGCTAACAGCTAAAGCCCACCTCCATAATAATGATAGCTTGGCAAGTGACGCTTTCCTGATTGTGATTGGTCTCTTTCACTTGAACGACATGTCGTCACAACTGTAAGGATACGTACGTAAGAATGTCATGTCATGTCAATGACATGTCATGTTCAGGAGTAAGTTCCCTAGATTTTTAATGTTAATTTCAGAGTTTAACTGTTAAATCCTAACTAAACTGCAGCGAGCGTGCTTCTGGAATTAACTAATAGATGTAAGTAGAGTACATAGTTGAAAGGCAGTTAAATACATGTGTTAAAACAGCATGTTAGCGTACTTATTGTTTGCTGTTTGTGCTACTTACAGGAGGTGAATTAATCATCTAACGGCGAGGCTTATCTCAGGTAACTCAGATTTCTGATTAAATTACGAAATGGTTGATTTTAAGACTGTGGCAGTTTGTGGCTAAAGTAAACTGTACGTCAGTTCAATTCTATGCTTGATTTCAAAGATATATTAGACTGCAAGAACAAGTTTGTTAATTGTTGGTCTAAATTACGAAAGTATTGTTGGTTAAGTCATTGCGAAAAAACCCGAAGTATATTCGATAAAGATGCAGGCTAATATCCAGTGGAATATCTATGCTGTATCAGTTTCTTTACAACAGTTTTACTTTGCAAAAGACAGGAGAAGATAAATATTTGATTAAGTGAAAATGTAGTCTGACTGTAGATTGGTGATGCTTTGCAGCATTTCTTCTATGCAGCTGGAATGCCTCCCTTAATCACAATATTGCTTCCTTGTTTTTCTCTCTCTGCTGTTCTCTTTTCATATCTTTCCACCAAGATACTCCTTGGTAGGTGACAATTTATGAAGAACAAGAGGGCCTGAACTTCACTTGAATAATTTTAGATGCTCCATGTGGATCCATGTTGATGTAAGCATCATTTTCTGTCCACATGGGGTCATCGTGTGATTATTATAAAGTCTTAATATTTATGGACAGAGGGGTAAAGTGTACTTTAAGATGACATACAGTGCCTTGCAAAAGTATTCATAATCCCTTGAACCTTTTCACATTTTAACTCCCATCAGGAGTTTCTTACGGCTTTCTTGCTACTGTTCCGTGAAGGACAAATTTGTGGAATGCATACCAGTGGACGGATTCTCACAGCTGAGCTGTAGACCTCTGCAGCTCCTCCAGAGTTACCACAGGTCTCTTGATGATAAATTGAGCAGCACTCTGTTGTATTTTCAAAGTTTGGGATATTATTTTACAATGTATTTCTACTTCTCCACTGTTTTGCCACTGATCTTTCCTTTTTGCTGCTTGGTCTTCATGATGCTATTTGTTCAGTAATGTTCTGCAACAAATTTCTGAGTCCTTCACAGAGCCGCTGGAGATTAATATACAGGTGGACTCTATTTACTTAGAAGGTGACTTCTAAAAGTAGTTTTCTGCACTAGATTTTATTTAGATGCATCAGAGAGTTTAATAGTATCAAAAATACAAAATTCATGTAGGATTTTCCCTCAATTACTATTAGTGTTCCATCTCATAAAATTCCGGTAAAATAAATGTAAATTTTGTGACAAAATTTCGAGATGTTTAAGAGGTATGAATATCTTTGGATGGCACTGTACATCGTATTTTTTTCCTCATTAATTTTAGTTGACCTGACAAGCTTTTTAGCTTTATTTAATGCCGATATTCCCAGGCCTTCTTCTGTATTTCTGCTCTGTTCTTCTCAGCTTTTCGCTACCCGGTCTGAACAGAGCAGTGGTGCGTGTGAGGAGACTGGCAGCACAGCTCAGCAAAGCAACCATGTCCACTAACAGCCAGGGCGCCAGTTCGTCCTCTGCAGTCAGCGCTGATGCTCCTACAGCCGCCATTCTCATCATAGGAGATGAGATACTCAAGGTAGTTTTTTTTTTTTTTTTTTTTTTTTTTAAAAGTCCTTGAATTTGTTGTCGGAGTTGGGTTGGAAACTAACTTCTGCATCTCTTTCAGGGTCACACAGTGGACACCAACAGCACCTTCCTAGCCCGAGCTCTCAGAAGGCTCGGCGTGTCAGTGCAGCGTATAACGGTCATACCGGATATACATGAGGTCATAGCTAAGGAGGTGGTCGTCCTCTCCTCTCAGTACACCCACCTTATAACATCAGGAGGTGTGGGACCCACTCATGACGATATCACCTTTGAAAGCATTGCCGCAGCGTTCCAGGAGGAGGTGTATCCCCATCCTGATCTCACCCAGCTGGTTGAGGAATACTTTGGGGTGACGGACACAGACAGCCCGGCCATGAAGCTGGCCATGGTGCCTCGGTCAGCTAAACTTAACTATGGGATCGACCCTCAGACTGGAAAACGGCAGCGCTACCCAGTGGTAAGTGAGCTCAGGATAAAATTTCTGTGCTGATTTGGTGGTATATATTGGAATGATTTTCCTGCTGAAAGACCTAGTGATGAGTTCTTGGTGGTCTGCACTCTAACAATGTTCCTTGGATTGTTGAAAGAGTAGCACACAGCACTCCACATAATCCACTGTACTTCACAGTGGGTATTCGGGTACCTTTCCTCACATTCATCCTCTGTTTTTCGCTACATCCTCCTGGAGTATGTTGGTGAAGAGATTAGTACCATCAAACATAAAGCTCCACCAAAATTAGCTTCGTTAGTTCCATGAAACACGACTCGGATAGACTGGACTCCACAACGACGTTGTTTTTTTGATAATAAATGAAGCTGAAGCCACTGATTTAAAAAGCATTTAGGTTACGTATAGAAATAAAGCCTTAGTAAAATATTTGTGTTTCCAAAATCCATTTTCTAAAATATATATTTTTAGGTACAAACTTGAAATGCTTCATAAATAGGTGACACTAAGATATAGGTTGGTTTAAAAATGTTCTTAAAAAAAGTGAGTGAATCTTTAGAATTTGAAATTATAAACTCTGTATCTAACCTGTGTGCAGTCAGAGACTTGTGCATAATCCTGTTTCCAGGGAGACAGCCTGCCAGCTCTGTCAGCACTAAAATATCTTTTAAGGAAATATCTTTAGCAGAAGAAAGTAAGACAACAGGTTGTTGCAGGAGAGGCAGAAGTTATTTTGCATTATAACTCTCTGGAAATTGCTTTTAAAATTGGACTGAGAATAATCATGGTTATAAAGATGTATATTTGGTTTTAAATGTACATTTTGACTCTAAATTAGTTGCAGCCGTTGTTGCATGTGTCTTTCTTTATAACATTTTGCCTGTCGTCTTGCAGGTCAGCGTGCGAAATGTGTACATATTCCCAGGGACCCCGTCTTTCATGGAGTTGGCCTTCACTGGGCTGGAGCACCTCTTTGCTAGTTCAGGAACCACATTTCACTCTCGAGAGGTAACATCACCCCACAGCTGTTGATTACAAAAAAAAGAAGAAGAAAAAAAAAAGAACCCTTGTGTTTTACTGCGACTGAACTGACGAAACGTGCCCATTTCAGGTGTTTGTGGATGCAGACGAAACAGAGATTGCGCCCGTGCTCACCAAACTGCAGGCCAGTTGGGGCCGAAGGGTGGCTCTTGGTTCTTACCCCGACTGGTTGAGTAATTATTGCAAAGTCAGACTGGTTCTGGACTCGGACAGCCAGGAGGAGGTGGACAAAGCCCGAGCTCAGCTGGTTGATCAGCTGCCCAAAGGAAGTGTTGTGTCCTTAATCAAAGACCCAGTGACTATTGCCCCTGCAGAGGTCTATAGACTGGCCAACAGTGGTGAGGCCTGCAAAGCTAAAGTCATGCTTCATATCAGTTTTTAACTGTGCAGGTGTGCACAGGTGAAAAAACACCTTAAAATACATTCATAGTTTATAGTACTAACAAAATCTCATTGAAAGGTTGGGAGGGGGGGGAAATCTAATGTTGAGTACATTTACTTTCCAGATGCTAATCTTTAGCTTCCTACCTGGAGTATTTTAAAATCAACAGAAATGATGGTAAATATTATAAAGTAAGCTATGAATACAAATACTTCCATTACTTTCTTTTTATATGAATTTTTAGTTGTACCAATAGGTGTGCCACGATTATTTGAAATTATCTGATTGCTTTTTCCCCCCCCCTACTGAATAAATGTTCTCAAATTAAAGGCTGGATGTGTCAGATTTATTTTCTACCAGATTATGATGCTGCAAGAAAATATGAATTTATTCTGCAATTTTTCTGCATTTTTACCAGAGGTAACATTTGTGCACATCTGCATAGCAACAGGCTAGATGTTTAGAGACCAGTAGATGAAGAAAAAAAAAAAAAGAATGTAATAGTGGATTATCACAAAATTTACATTTTATGAGACCAAATGGCAAAATAAGTTAAACAACCTGCAGTTAGCTTTAGGAATTATGAATGACTTATGCCTATTTACTTTTGATTATGAACCATAATCTCACTGTGGAGTTCTTTCCTCAGGCACAGCGTTGGGCGAGAAAGTGAAGTGTGCGCTGAAAACGATAGAGACGGCACTGGATCAGTATTCAGCTGAGCAGGTCTGCGTTGGCTACAATGGAGGCAAAGACTGCACGGCTCTGCTCCATCTATACTACTCTACGCTGAAACGGTAACTGGAAAGGAGCTGTGTGAAGCTGACACCCCACCCACGTCAAAAAATTCAGCAAATAGTCTGAATGGTTAGTGCTCCGTTTGTGCAGGTTTGTGCCGTTAAAATTTTCGTTTGTGCAGTTTTGGTTTCTGAGATATTAAAAATTATTTTTTAGGTCATCTAGAGTTCACCATCCCCCCATATCGCTCCAAAACAAACCAAAGTGGGCTAGTTCGTTAGTGCTCCGTTTGTGCAGGCTTGTGCCGTTGAAATTTTCTTTTGTGCAGCTTTTGTTTTCGAGATATTAAAAGTTATAATTTTGGCCGATGACGTCACCGTCACCCCATCTTGCGCCAAAACAAACCAAAGTGACTTCATCGGCCAAAATTATAACTTTTAATATCTCGAAAACAAAAGCTGCACAAA
>NW_015113060.1:323019-324671 GCF_001443285.1 Poecilia latipinna | reverse complement strand
AACCATTCAGACTATTTGCTGAATTTTTTGACGTGCGTGGGGTGTCAGCTTCACACAGCTCTGGAAAGGAAAGGAGAAAAAGGAGGAGGGTTGTTTAAAATACGCTTCACCTGAGAGAGGAGAGACAGAGGGGAGAATTAAAATGAACAACATAATAGTGCCACACATCTAAAAAGACTCGGATAAGCTTTGAGACAGAAAATCTTTTTACGGGGTTATTTTTCTTTACATTCTTGACTGCATTTGACAGATTGTCTTATCTAATCTTCGGTCGTCCTCCTGATGTTTATCTTTAATGTCCGATTTCTCTCTTCCTTCCACTCTCAGGCGGTATCCAGACGGGAAAGACAAGGTTAAAGCTCTGTATATCCGTAACGTTTCCCCATTCCCGGAGATGGAGCGATTCCTCCAAGACGCAACAAAAAAGTGAGTCGGCAGATTAGTCTATTCTCTCTGGGGCAATTTCAATTTTTACCCCTTTTTGCAGATTTCAAAGTGCTTTGCTGCAGAACTCATGTCCGCTGAACTTTTTCACGTGTTGTGACGTTAAAATGGCAACCTTTAATTTATGTTGTTTGGATTTGTTTTGCATATTCATCCCCTTTTACTCTGATACACATATTGGAGTCCTTCCACGTCATGATGCTCTACTAAAAATCCTTAATAAAATACATTAAAGATTTAGGTAGTACTGTGACAGAATGTGAAAGCACAGTGTATTTGGACAAGCAATGCCTCTGGTCCAAATATTCACATCAGTCTTTTACAGATATGACCTCGAGTTGATCTCGGTGGAGGGAAGTATCCGGCAGGCTCTTAACGAGCTGCATGACAAAAGGCCGGAGCTGAAAGCCGTCCTGATGGGAACCAGGAGAAGTGACCCCTATTCCCACACCCTCACACCGATGTGCCCCACTGATCCTGGCTGGCCGGAATACATGAGAGTCAACCCGCTACTGGTAAGCCCATGTTCACGTCATAGTGTTGGCAATTCCAGCTGTTTAATTTCTATTCGTTGCACATTTGTATTTTTATTTACTTATTTATTTATTTTTTTTGTACAATCTTAACACATCCTGTTGCACAAAAGTGTCCTTGTGTTTTTAAAAGTACACTTTTTATTTTCCATGAGCAAAAGAAAGAATTCTCTTCCCTCAATGAGGTTAGTTTTATTACTTTAGTCATTAAAAAGGCACTTAGTGGTGAACCATTGTTTAGCATCCAAGTTTCCAGTTTTCTTCCAGCTCACGCAGAATAGTTGTAGCTTTCCTTCTGTGTTTACAGGAATAACCTAAATATTTAAAGGCAAATTAAATAGGTTGATAGAAACTATTATGTTTCTTTCCACAAATATGTAAAAGTAGTGTTTTAATGTTCAGTCCCACAATATTAGTGCAGAAATTTATCTTATTAAAGTTTGCAATCCCCATTACCGCAGGTCCTACGTTTGGAAAGCGTGAAATTTGATTTCTCTTTCCAAGTCAGAATAAGTGTCTAGAATTAAGTATCAAAATCTGATTTCTTATTCTATTTTCTAGAAAAATCAATTTTTCTGGAATTTTTTTTTTTTTTTTTTTTTTTTTTTACAGGTTTTTTTTTTAAAAGTTGTCTTTTTAAAACAAAAATAAAATTTTGACCCATTAAAAAAAAAA
>NW_015113060.1:310174-319700 GCF_001443285.1 Poecilia latipinna | reverse complement strand
AAAATTTTTTTTTTTTTTTTTTTTTTAAAAAAAAAAAATTTTTTTGGATTTTTTTTTTTTTTTTTTTTTTTTTTTACAGGTATTGTCTTTAAAAGATGTCGTTTTAAAACTAAACTATAATTTTGAGCCATTGAATGAAATACACAAACAAATGAATCCTAACTGAGCTGTAAAAAAGGCAGCCTCACCTCTTCCTTTTTTTGGCCCATCTACTCTGTTAGGCCAGAGTTTTTAACTGGACTGGTAGTTCTTAAACTGGATGCTGTTTAGGTGCCAAAAGATGCATTAACTATTTTGGGGAGAGGTTTTACAAAGAATGAAGGTATCATAGATCACAAGCTGTTCTTTAAAGAATCTGCATTTACTATAGGATAATTCTACGTTTGACAATAAATTTCACATATTTATTGTCAAATAGGTATGTGAATGTGTAACATTCACATACCTTAGATCAAGATAAAGTTGATCTAAGGTATTCTAGAAGACTTTAAATAATCTAAATACATTATGTTGTTTCATGGATCCTGGAATTTACAGATAATATTTTGTTTCCAGTGTTGCACTAACACAAAATAAAAATATCTGTAGTTAATCAGCATGAGTACACTAAGTAAATCTTCAACATTTTGCCCTAAAAAAAAATTTTTTATTTGTGTTTTTTTTTTTTTTTTTTTTTTTTGCATGCTGATATAAAAAGAGCATAGTGCATGAACAAATGCATTTGTAATAAAGTTATATTTAGATTAAATTAATCAAACATAGTACAAATATTAACATTTTATACAATACAGCACCCTCAGCAGTTTGATTAATAAGTAATCACATTTGTAAGGATTTAGAGAACAAATTGTAGGATGCAGCCTTGTTCCTGAGAAAGTTGACAGCTCAAAGACAATATTCCTACATGGAATGTTACTATAATCTTTTTAAGCATTTTGTCCTGTAGACAAGTCTTGAATGAAAAATTAACACAGTTAACATATATCCATGGTTGTGTCCTGGATTGATCTTAGAATATGAGTTTGAAGTTTTATCTGTATACTTTCTAGGCATTTTAGAAAAGTGTAAAACCAGATTGTCCAGCTCTGGTTAAGTGTGGAACAAGAAAATAAGAGAATGAAAAATGTTTCCATTGCCAAAATGTGTTTCCTATCCCAAGTAATATTGAAATAATTAAAACCGATTTAGAAGATGGTTTCCCATAGACAAAGCAGATGCATAATGAAGTTGGATGTTTAATCAAATGTCTCCTTCACGCTACAGGACTGGACATATCATGACATTTGGTCGTTCTTGAGGACGTTGCACGTGCCCTACTGTATCCTGTATGATAAAGGGTAGAGATATCTCTTATTTCTCCTTGGTCTTTCAGGTTTGAGCAACATTTTCAAGTTTTTTTTTTTTTTTTTTTTTGTCCACCTGCAGGTATACATCACTCGGCAGTATGGACAACTCCTACCGAAACAAGGCCCTCCAGGTGGTGGACGAGAGGGGGGTGACGCGCTACAAGCCAGCCTACCTCCTGGAGAATGAAGAAGAGGAGCGAAACTCCCGTGCCTGAAATCGTCCCTGTTCTTAGTTGTTTTATTACTGTAATTATTCAGATGTCTGATCAACATTCACATTATTCTCATAAACAGCATTTTGGATTTTGTGATTATTGGAAAACTCCACACAATGTTTATGTGACTGAACAGAAAGTGTGTAGTACAGTAATGTGTTTTCGAAGCTGCTGAATAAAACATCAGTTCATGTGTCTTTTTTGGCCTTTGTCATATTTCACACAGATCTGCAGGATATCCACAGCACCCCAGCAGGGTGTTTTATTCATTGATCCATTTGTCTTGTTTCTAAATCAAATAATCTGCACAGACAGACAGCTGTTATCGGAGTGCATTTGTGAATAATGTGAAAAGGTGAGGAAAATCAGGTTTTAAGACACCGTGTGTGCAGCAGCATGGACACAGAGCTGAAGGTCACCCAGCAGGCTCGTAATAATCTGTGTTTTATATCCAGAGACGGGCCAGCTGCTGCGTGTTTAACCGAGCGTCCCTCCGGGTCGTCCCCCTCCCTCCCTCCTCACATGTTGTAGTTCTCTAGGCGGACCTCACGGGCGCGTTGTTCTCACGTTTTCCAATTTAGCCGGCCGTGATTACAATAAATTACCTTCTCTGTTTCCAGACATGATTGAATCCAGGCTCATCGATCCTCTCTCTCTCTCTCTCTCTCTCTCTCTCCCTCTCTCTCTCTCTCTGCTCCGCTCCGCCTGGAGATTAGTCAACGCGGCACAGCGACGATCGATACCGGCCGATCTAATAAAGCGGGTCGCTTACGAGGCCACCGCGGGGCTGCACACACTGTTACACCGGCAATTACCACTTTTAGGTCGGTCCTTCTCTCTCTTTCCCCCTATAACACCTCTGACTTTCTGTCCTGGCTTCACGGGCCTGCTTGATTTATTAATAATAACAGTAATATAAGAGGCAATAAACAGGGGCTTCATAATCACAGCACAAATGTCATGGGGTGGCTTGTGGTGGTGCGACAAACACACCGGGACATTGCCTGAAATGATTCGTGTGGCTGAAAAATGATGTAGTATTAGACTTCCAGTCTGTTTCTTACAACCAAACTTAGCTACAGTGTAGAAATGAACAATGTGAGAACATTTACTGGAATTAAATTGGTTGCGCCGCTGCAGCTGGCATATCTAGTTACTGTTTTTAACCCACTCTTCTAAAAATAGCTCAAGTTCATTCAGGTAGGATGGAAAACCTCTGTGAGCATCAGTTATCAATAATTCTCGATTGGATTTTTGGTCTGGACTTTGACTAGGTCATTTCAATTGAGCACATAAATGCCTTGGTCTAAATCACATTTCAGCAACCTTTACAACTGAACAAGCTTATTTTTTTTGTGTGTGCCCAGTTTAGCTTTTTAAAACATTCCAAGTAAGAAACCACTAAACTTGTTTATAAAGCGTGTCAAATTTTATTTGATGGAGTGTACAATATAAAAAAGGTTTTAACATTTTCTGTTTAAACAAATTTTTTTTTAAAATAAACATATACAATCTATATAAATAGATACTATTTATATATTGTGGAAATGCTATGCCAATATAGAAAAACAGATTATTACCTCTACATTAAGAAAAAACCTGGGATAGTGTTCTGTCAACATGTTTTCTTACCTGAACTGTGGATCTGTGCACCTCCTCTGGCATGATGAATTTAACATTTGCAATTTGTACTTAACCCCTTCCATTTTCACAGGGCTGAACAGTTCTCTCTGAGATGTTCAGAGTTTGGTATCTGGTTTTAGCACCTAACCCTGCTTGAACTCTCTCCACAGCTTTAACTCTGACCTGTCGTCTGTGCCCCTTAGAGTGCATTCACACCAGCCCAGAATTAGAGTCTTGAATCAGACTCTAATTCATTAGAAAGTTTAATTTGTTTGAGAGGTGAGAATCCAAATTTGAATTCCAAAACGGACTAAAACAGTGAACTCTGATCCGCCTAAAAACCCTAGGTCTCGATCCGGTTGAATTGAACCCTTGCACGGTTGAAAACATGCCTGAATGCGCTAGAGACCGTTCCAAAAGCAGGAAGTGGACTACAGCGCAGGGCATTCTGGGTCAATACAACCATAATAAAGGCGCGTTTCCACCATTAGTGGAAAAAAATGTCTCGTGGTCTGACGTGGAGTGAATAGGAGGTAAAGGCCCTCTTACAAATATGGTTAGAAGAAAATATATCACAGAGCTCTACTTGAAATCCACTCACAAAAACAACGAGCTTTTCAAGCTTATTAGTGTGAAAATGGAGGCATTGGGATTCCCTCGTACAGTTGCACAGTGCCGTACCAAGGAAACAGGTTTTTCAGATAGCTTGAGTCGTTTTGCACAGTGTATTGTGAATGCGAGCTACAGTCCTGAAAATGTAACAAATGTTGCAATTTTGATCCCCAATTGAACCGAGTGTACCTGACTATCAGGGGTGAAAATACCTTTAGTCTCCATGATGTTGACTTCCTTTTCTTTCACTCCAAAATTCTGTAGGTTTTAGATCCTGATTTCTACATAAAAGATGATGTTAGCTATTTTACAGTATGAAAGCATATATGGAAGACTTCCTTCATTGAAAAGATTCATTTGAACATGTTTCCATTAGCCTGTATTGTAGCCTCTCTGGTTTTAGGACCATGTTTCCATCGGGGGCTGCTCACTTCTTCCTCTTTAACGCTTCTCCTTTTCCATTATTACACCTTTCTGTCCTCTTTTGTGAGCTTGTTGCTGCTGTATGAGACTTTAAAACTGTGGACTCTGTGCTGTGGCTCCATTTAAATAAAGAGGTGATTTCTGCTTCATTACTGCCACCTGGCACGTAATTGGCTGGTTTAGCAGATGGCATAAAATTTCCACAGAAAGACATTTCTGGAATATGAGCGCATGCCTGGTGGGTTCTGATGCATGAATGGATTGCTTTGCATGGGAAAGCTCAGACAGTAAAGTGATGTTTGATAATTGTAGAAACTGAAAATTAATCTGGCCATTGCCATCAAAAAACTGTGCTTATTCTGTTACTTATAATCAGATGCCGTTTGCATGACTTAGGACCAGAATAACGGACAAGGAGAACAACATATTTGTTTAGATTTTGTCAGAATCGATTAATCAGAAATATGCTCTTTCTCTGTTGGGCTTGCACGACCTTCCACTCTGCAGCCTCTCTTCTCTTTCTCCCAGCAGTTGACTGCGGTCATTTCCCGTCCGTCACCAGTTTGTCATCTGACATCCTCCATTAGAGAAAATCAAAATTCACCTGAGAACAAATCACTGGAGTAGGACATAAACAAGCGGATAGGGAGTGCGCTTAAGCGATAATGAGAACTGGTTCGACCAATTTGCATGTAATGACATTGTGCAGCAGAGTAATGCAGAGATGTTTTGAAGGCTAAATATCAGAGAGAACCAGCGCTACGTTGTCTAATCGAAAAGTCCATAAAAAGCATAAATTTGAATGCAATCATGTGCAAAAATGTTCTGAATAATTCAAAACAAATTATTCAAAAGAACATTAAATTGATTTCATGATGTGTAGAAGATGAGCACAACTTATTTAGAGCATTTCAGGTCTAAACTTAAGTACAGCAAACTAATGATGGGAGAATTTGAGTTTTTAAGCAAAATCTCATGTTGAACTCGTGGAATTTGAAATAAACAGCCTCCCTGCACAAATCAGTAAGGTAAGGGTATTAATGCAGGACCTTCATGCTTGATGCTTAGTTAGCAATCTCATGTTTTCGGTGAAACATGAGATTTCACAGAAAAATTAAGTCATTGCAAAAACCTATTTTTTGTGACAATAAGCTGCAGATTATATCTTATGTTTAGTCAGTGATGTATCTGTGTCAGATAAAGCAGCAGTACAGTCATATATTCACAATGCCTTCTTGCTTGAGATATTCAGCCCATCAAAGTCCACAAATGTTTCTGTTTAACATTTTAACCAGCATTAAGCAATGATGGAACAACTATTATCTACAGCTCAACATGGACCCAATAGAAACTCTAGTTGTTGCACTGTATAGTGACATATTTGCCTTTAAAAGGCAACGGGGGGATTCAAGATTCAGGCAAAGCTGCCATCACATATAGGTGCGTTTTTTTTTTTTTTTATGAACTTTTGTCTGTGGAAAATCACTGAGAACATTTAGTAGCAAACAGCTTTTTTTCAAATAAGAAACATCCCACCACTCAGTTAAGTGACATCAACAAGTAAGCTTGAGACGACAGCTAATGCTTTTTAGTAATCTGTTCACATGTGACAACAAGTTTTCTGTAGGATTTGTCCATTGGCTGCAAAATCCCTGAAACAATCAGATTTGATAGAGAACAGAGGTTAATATTCGTTTTCCCGCCAGCTCTGAGCAGCATCCCTGTCCTGCTGCATAAAAGAACTCCCACAGCATCATTCTGCCGTCGCCATGTTACTTCAGCCACACATATTGATTTGGAAGTAGGCTAAAAAGTTAAAATTTTTACCAGAGCACGTTTTTCCACGTCTCTGCACCCTCTACATTAGTGATTCTCAACTCTGTTCCTTCATACTTAGATGTATCTTTACTCCACACCTGATTCAAGTGATTGCATTACCTCCTTACCAAGTGGTACAGAAACCGAACAATCACCCATTCATTTAGGTCAGGTGGTTGTTTCCTGTCTACTGTTTTTTTTAATTTATTTTATTTAATATTTCTGCAGATCTAGAGGCAGTCGTCTTGGGTGTTGACTTGTGTTTTCTTTGTGTTTCTTTCCATCTCCTTCTTCCCCTTTAGCAATTTTCTCCACGTTTCTCCCTTTTTTCTCCTGTCTTATTTCTCTTTGCGTCCAGTACATTTGAAACAAACCCAAAGCAATTCATAATAAAGTTTCAATATATCAAGCAGGCGCTTGTGAAAGTAAATCTGCTGGGGCTCACCTTGACACCCAGACAGCAGTTCTGAAGGAAAACACCAAAAACAAGCAGGACAGTGGGCCTTAAGGATCAGGGCTGAAAATACCTGCTTTACGAGACTTTTAATGATATTACTTTAGTTCCTCTCTCACGAAGGTCATATGGAGTATGCAACTATTAGTTCTCCCACCTATGCTTTGGATCTCTGCATCTCCTCCACAGAGTCTCCATGGAGGTCTTTTGAAAAAAAAAAGAAAAAAAAGAAAAGGTATAGATATTGTACCTCTATCCACAGTGAAGGGAACAACAAAAACAAAACAAAAAACACGATTCTTTGTTTTTGCACTTATAAAGACTCAAAACAGTTCAATACCCCCTTTTTATATAAGTATGAAAAAGAAGAGCAAATAAATATTTCCTAAAATTCTGATCGTCTCCTAGGAAAAGCTGGAACACATTGGAATGAAAATATAATTGTTTGATCTAATCGGTTCTCCAAAGATGGGCTTTAGGTGGGCAGGTGGACGTGTGGTAAAAACAGCCACTTAAGGTGCTGTGAGGACAAAGAGCTAATCTTGCTGCACTCTCTGTAAACCTCAGACTTTCTCTCTATATCCCTCCCAGGTGGGACTGACTTTTATAAAAGACTCCACCGAGCTAACAGCTCCTGTGATATGGACACAGCATGACTTAAAATTGCACTTGGCGTGACTTTGTGCCAAAAACATGTGACGGGCTTTGATATCGGAGCGAACTATCCATCAGATGCCGCTGACTGTGAAGCTTTTCTCTGAAGGAATGTGTCCTTAATCCAATTCCTCGGGAGCTTCTGCGGTGTAAAACGAGACTTGAAGCACCATGAGACAGCAATTCAGGCGATGTCCCAGGAGTGATGCTTAACACCGAGGATGAATAGACGCCGCGTTGTCAGGAAGCATCAGGAGAAAAGGGAGACCTTTGAGTCTATGCAAATTAGCAACCCATCTGCATGTAAAGCCAACAGACCAGAACACGGGAAATAGGATGTTCACTATCAAAGTTTTGCACATTAAAAGTGGATAAAAGTGAGGGAGAAAGAAAGAAAAAAAGGGGACGGACTGGGAGGACGGGATGTAAGGAACAGAGGCAGCTTTGCTTTCTGCAATGTGAAGTGTGACTGACTTGGCTCATTTGTGCCTGGTTTTGGTGCGTTCAAATAAAAGCCTCGGCTCATAATCCTGGGTTTGTCACAGCTCTCGGGCCAGTACACAAACGCAGGACCCCCTGCTCATATCCACACACACACACGCACATGCTCACACGGGATGCATTCTGAAATGCCTTTCATTCTGCAGACGAGCTCCGGTGCAAAGGGCCAGGGTCTGTGAAGCTTCAGCCAGCGTGCTGCAAACCTGATGAGAAAAATATCTGCTCTGCTCGAGTCAGCTGGAGCACATTTGCACTCAACAAGCATAACTTAAACATGGGGTTGAGTGTCAGAAGGATGAAAGATGCCTTACACCACAAAGCCTTACCACTGTCTGCTGAATCCTGATTTTTTTTTTTTTTTTTTTTTTTTTTTAGTTTAAAACGGATTTTTTAACACTCTGTAAAACCTTCCATTCATTTATACACCAATTTAGAACACCATTAAAATTATTCCATGTCTGGAAAGAAAATAAAATTTCTATTTGTTTACCTGGAGATGATAGGCCTATCTTGTTCTTCTATTAGTAGAAAAATGACTGTGACCAGGCGGCTCGCTGCACATATTGAGAAAATAATGGATGTGAACAAGAAAATACTTGATTATCTTTGAAACAACGTCAAGATATCAATCCGAAAAACTCAAACAGAAGCAATTATACAACTTATAATTTCAGTACATTTAGTGTGTAAAATTAGACCCCACGTTAAGAAATAATTGTAAAAGAAAATCGCATTAACTGAATGTAACTGAAACATTTCAGTCATCTCTACTTCAATTTTCTAAGCTGATTATTCTCTAGGAACATTTAGTGCTGTGAAAAAGTTTTTGCCTCCTTGCAGATGTAGTTGCTAACGACAGCAGTCAAGCGTTTGCAATAACTGCCTATGAGCCTTTTATATTGCCGTAGAAACATTTTACACCAACTTTTCTTTGCAGAATTGTTTTAATTCTGAGACATATGAGAACGTTGAGCATAAATAGCTCCTATAAAGTCATGCTGTAGCATCACAACCTGATTTAAGTTCAGAGTTTGACTTGACCCATTCATAACCTTCATTTTGTTTTTTGATTTTTGTCCTTTCTTAACCCTTCAGGTGGGAACCAGATGTTGTGCTTTGGATCATTTTCCTGCGATATGTCTGTGTGCTGGCATATTGACAGAGATTCTCCTGCAGGACCTTCTGCTTGCCGTAGTTCCATTAACTACAGCAAGCTATCCAAATCCTGCAACGGTAAAACAGTAACACACACCACCACTTCTATGTTTGACTGGCGCTGTGGTGTTCCTTTTTCAGAAATTTTGTTAGTAATGGCACACATACCTTCTAAAGCATTCCCCCTTTGTCTTATTAGTCAGTAGAACATTTCCTCCCCAAAGTCTTCAGAAATCAAGATGTGTGTTGTTTTTTTTTGGATAATCTGAGATGGACCGTAGCAGTGGTTTGGGCTTGACCTTCTTCCATAGATGCAGATTATTAAGGTCAATGTTCCTGAAACATTTCACTCAGTTTCATTGTTGACTCTTGAACACTGACCCCTGCAGTGTTTTCACGTAGTTCTGGCTGGCCACGAAATTCTGATCAGTGCATCTTTACAGGAGTACATTTAAATTATATTTTGTAGGTATTTTGTTAACAGTAGCCTGTTTCAAAGACATCATTGCTTACAAATCTTAAGTTAAATTTATAAAATCGACTAAAAATATTAAGTTTATTTCTTATAAATGTATTTTAAGCAAAACACTTCTGCTTTACATCAGTTAAAATATTGCTAGAAAAGCTATATTAAGAAACTGGAAGTGGTTTAAAACCTTTGTGCAATAAAAACTTCCAAATAGTTTATTATTTGTGATAATTTGTTTACTACAGTAAAAAAAAAA
>NW_015113060.1:301207-307042 GCF_001443285.1 Poecilia latipinna | reverse complement strand
AAAAAAACTCCAAAATTTTTTTTTTTTGTGAGAATTTTTTTTACAAAAGAAAAAAAAAAAAAAAAAAAAAAATTCAATAAAAATCAACTGCAGTTTTCTACAAGTTTATTAAAATTTAAAGTTTTGAAAATCAGATTTTTAAACAAAACATTAATTTGTAAACACCTATTTTTCTATTTATTTGCACAGCAGAACAGAAATACTAAAGATAATGCGACTTGACATTCTGTGAAGTCTAGGCAGCAGCAGTTTGTGCATTTATGGCACCCTTGGCTTGCCCCTCCTTCTCCTGCCACCAAGCCATTCAAAATACAGGAAGCAAAACGAGATTCTGGGGCAAAATAAAAATGCGCTGCAGTTCTGCGCAAAGCGTCTAACCTATAGCCTCTTAATTTTGAGCGTCAAGCAGGGGGTGGGGGGGGGGGGCTCCAATTCTCCCTTGGTCATCATAAAAATACTTTTTTTTCCCTCTTTTTTTAAATCTGTTGCTTTTGCCCCCCTCCTTTCTAATGCTGCCCAGGGAAACTTCCCATTTGATCCATAACAAAAACCTCCACAGCTTATAGGCAAGTTGAAAGTAGCCTAAACACAGAGAGAAACGGTGAGATAATTGTTACAATAACAATCAGAGCTCCCTGGTAATTGTGTGCTTTTCTCAAGATGAGTGTCAGTCTGATCTTACAAACGAGGACAGGGGTCAAACCCAGTGTGATTAAGGTCAAGGTCCCTTTATTATACTTCAACAAGAATTTTCTGTCTCACTGGGCATGATGTAATCCGTTTAATGGATATAAGTGTCAGATTCCTCTGTGAATAGACTGCACAAATAATCTAAATTTAATGCTTTCCTGCTGACATTTTGGAATCTTTGATTACAAAAGCGAAATAATTGGTTTCAATAGAATTTTTTTTTTTAATTAGCTGGTGCCTTCAGCATAACGATTTAATAATCACATCCCTGCAGCTTTGTTCGGTGTTTTTTTAAGCATCTGTAAACTAATGTAACAAGTTGAAGTTGTAAAAGTTGCCATGCCCCTTGAACTTTATTCACATTTTGTCCCATTGCAGCCACAATCTTTATTGTACTTTATCAGGAGTTTATTTGATATGCTAGCACACAAAGTAGCACATAATTCTGAAGTAGACGGACATTATACATGGTTTCAAAAAATGTTTAGTTTTTACAAATAAAAATGGGAAAAGTGTCCCATACAAAATTTTACAGAAACTACAGGTCCAAATCTTTTTGTGTACGTTTCTTTTGTTCTTTTTTACTTTTTCACAGACTGAATATAGACTTGGGCTTTGACTAGGTCATTCTAACTCATATCTATTTTTGGTCTAAATTATTCCATTGCACCTTTGGCTGTTCAGCTTCAGCCTCTTGTCTTTCTCAGTCTCTCTTTCAGAATTGTCTTGTGTTTAGCATCATCAATTCTTTGTCTCTGCTGAGAGAAAAATATCTCCAAAACATGATGATACCACCACCATATTTCACATTTACAATGCTGTGCTCAGGGTGTTATGTTTCCATCACACATAGTGTTGAGTAAAATGTTGAACCAGAGAGCATATGCTCAAAAATTGTGATTTTATAACTGCTGCTATTTTAGCTTCATCTACCCAGGTATGAGAAAACAGCTCCCTAAAACCTGTTATTCATAGATGGGTTTTTACACACCTGTCTATGCAGTTCACTTCAGGTTTGGAGTGTATTTTGTGGGAGCTAAGCACTGGTTTTCACATTTTTAAAAAGTTTTTTTTTTTTTCCCCGATGCAACAATATATTCGTATCTTCTAAATATTTTCATGGTTTCTTCTGCATAGATTTTACCACAAAGTTTTGAGTTTCACTCTGACCTGCACATTCCTCCTTTAAACCTTTTCTCATGAAGGCATGTCAGGCAGTGGGAAAGGTTAGTCAGAAGCACCGTGATATCTATTTTTAGTAGCCCTTCCTTCACTTTGTAGACATGAATTAGTTTAATTTTCACATCCCCTGTCATTTTCTCAACCATCTTTTCCTGACCTGCCTCACAAGCTTTAATGAGTTACTTAGGGATACCTATGGGCTGCATGAGAGTTTGAAGCCTGGCAGGTTTGAAGATGCCAAAAGATTTTAACATGAACAGATTCAATGGAGCACAAAATAGGGTGCCAACTCTGACTTAGAAATAGCAAAAGTTTATTATAAAAGAGGTAATCTAATAAAAGAAAATCCAAAAGAGATGGAAAATGATAAATATGGTGTGTGACACAAGCCATGTATAAACCAAAAGCAAATAGTTGCAGCAGAAATAAACTCAAGTTGGTCAAAATTAGCCACAGTCTAATATCAGTGGATGATACAAATGTCCACCTAAGAAGAAGGTAGTGAAAGAAAAGTCTCCAGCTCAAAATTGAGTTCATTATGCAAATATGTATTTGTAAATTTGCTCAGAGGAATAGTGAATGTCAGGAGAAAGCTTGTTATAGGGCAGAAGGTTAGAAATCTAAAAGATTAGCACCTTCGTTAGCTAAATGTGCTCAAAGACGAGCCCAGTCTGACTGTAACTCACCACAAAGGTAAATGACCACCTGTGACGAAAATTCAAATTCTGTTGATGTTGAGGAAACATCAATGTATAAGAAGTAGCATTTTGTAATTACTAGTCAGCTCTGATGGTCATAATGAGACGTTCAAAATGAGAAGCTAGTAGTTAGAATATAAATGGAGAATATATATAAAAAAACAAAAACAAAGCTGAACTTTTTTTTGTTTCGCCTCAGAATTTGCATCGTCACACTTTTACTCTCTTCTGCATGATATTACAAAGTACTGAGACCATACACTCAGAAATTACACAAGATGTGACATTTCTGTGATTTTGGAGATTTGTAACCTCTGAAGCTAGCGTTAAAACTTTGCAGGGTAATAATAAAGAATTCACAGCTGAGTCTATACATCTCAATGCTCCGTGCAGACTCTTGCAGTAATAAATCTCTTCCTCCGGACAGTTTCCACATTAAGAAATGAGCTCTACATCCCGAGAGAAGAACTACAGAGCAGTAACACCAAGAACGGGACATTTCAAATTGTGATCCGTCTCAACTTCCTGATGCAAAATGTGATTTCGTTTGGAAACCTGCAGATGAAAGCAGGGATGACGACTGAAGACGCTCACGGACTGGTGAACTGGAGAGACTGGTGGAGCTTAAGTTTTAACATCTTCTCTAACTGGTTCCACCCATAAGTAATTTTTCTGACCACATCATGCTGAAACCTTTGAAAAGACTACAGTAGTTGTTAAAAAAAAAATGGGGGAATAGTAACTTTAGGAAGTTCTCTAAAATTAGAACATCAGTCTGACACAAGCATAAGGTTCAACAACTACACTTCCTCCATGACTGCACAATTATATAATTTATTTTGCTTAAAAACACTTTAATCTTCTGCGTAATCCTGGATGTAGTACACAGTTTTTTGTGGCAAATATACTGGTACATATCACCCACAGCAAAGACAAGTTGCTGAACGTCATTAATTTCAAAAGGATGGAAATTGTTTGGTGCCATTGCCTAAGCAGATGGGAAAAATATTTAACCTCAAAAGATTTTGTAGGGGGTCATCCAAAATGGACTTTTCCACTGCTCTCACATTTGCCGTATGCATCTACATAACCGTTTATGGATGGTGGGTTGATCTGTTTGAGACTTTGTTGATCAGTGATCCATTACGATTGATGTTTCTGGCAAAACACGGTTTGCAAAACCTCAAACTACCAGAGAATCTGTCCTTTTTGCAAAGTGGAAAAATTAAAAAAAATATGAGAAACGACCTTTACATCAGGGGTTTACTCTGTCTGAATATGTGTAATACGTTTACTTGTGATGTATGTGTTCCAAAAGAGAGAAAAAAAAAAAAACTGATGCAAATATAAAACAGATGAAGTAAACCGTCATAAACCTCTGTGCAAGTCGTCAAACTGAATTCGAAGGCTTTTAAAATAGTATTTGAAGGAACCACTATGACTTTTTTGAGATTGGAGCAGATCCAAGACGATAAAACGGTCCCACTCTAATAAGCTGTTAGTATTTTCCAGGAGGCTGAAGCTGCTTTTTTTTTTTTTTTTTTTAATAAAAACCAAAGCTCTTCATGCCACTTAGAATTTTAAATGTAGGAATAAATCAAGTAAATATACCTGATTAAATAAAGATTTTTAACTGTGAAGTTTTGTGTATAGTTGGAAAATAAACACTGAAATGAAATATGACTGCAAAGAAAACCAGGCAATTGCTATTGATAGTTGTATCTTTGCATGTAATCGACACCAAAAAAGCTAGGAAAAAAAAAAAAGCCCAAGTATCAAAACATAATCTGCTAGTTTGGCTCCAGACAGAGTAATTACAAGGTAGTTTGTGGAGAACTATAGATGGAATGTGGAAGAAGTTTTTATTTTACTCCGATGCACAGCAAAAACCTAAATCTGTCATTGCATAAAAGCCTTTATGATTCCTGTAATCCCAGTAAAACCTCAGAGGAAACTTTGGCCGAGGATTTTTATGATACTCTAAGTTTTTCTAATATGGCAGCCCGTGTGTGTAATTATGAAGCGTATGCTTGGGGTTTGACTTCCAGCTCTGGTACGTTACACATAGCGAGCTTTACATACCCAGACAAAAATGGCAAATCCAAAACCTGTGACACAACCGATCCTGCGATTCCTGTCTGCGGCGGAGGATAAAAAACAAAATCCTGCATCAAACGACTCGCATAAAAAGTTCTGCATGCCTTCAGCTCAAAAAGAAGCACACTCAAAGTTGAACGGGGACACAAAGGAAAGCGGAGTACTGCTGCTGACTTAAAAGCCCCCCCCCCACCCCCTCACATAGTTATACGGCAATTTTAAAAAGGACCCATCTATCCCTGCATGTTCACAATAGAAGAAGAATGAAAACATGGGCTTTGGACATTTATATGCGAAGGTCAGAACCAAAGCGCCTCTGTGATGGCACGCATCAACAGTGACAAACATGTCATCAGAAGAGATCATAAACCATGAAATAGGAGCATTAGCCCCATTATCCAGGAAATTGCCTCTGTGGCTTCACAAGACGTTCTACATTACAGCCTATATAAATGGAAATACATTTACAGCTGATTTGGATGTACACTTCTGTATTTAAGACACAAAGATCTTCTTTTGGAGGGTTATTATTGAACTTCAGTCCAGCGTTGTCAGAAAAATAACTTTAAGGTCGTCTTATTAGGAGCGATGTTCTGGAGTCTATTAAAAGCAGGAGTCCACTGGGTATCCGGGTCTTATCAGTCTTTAGCCACCCATAGATAAAAATGCAGCTCAATATTCCATTGGGTTGCTCACATTACAATGGCCTCCCACACCACAAGGTCATTTTAAGTCCCTGTAGTCCCCTTATCTTCATGCTGCCGTGTATAACATTTAATGTGCGTGTTCCACAAATAAGCTCATGTGCGTTTGTCTGCAAACTGTCACAGAGACCTGCAGCTGCGTGCAATAAATCGATGCATTTTAGACCCAAAGTAATAAAAAATAAATAAATAACTGACCGAGCTTTTTGAATGCAACCGTATTTATTTGTTGTCCTGCCACAGAAAACGGCTCAGATTGCAGTTGGCTCTTCACAGAAGACGCTACATCCTTCACTAAAATGTGAAAGCAGAAACGCAATAAAAAAAAAAAAAATCCATAAATCCTACCATTACATGACTGTAAAACTCACACTGTACAGAAGAGAAACCAAATCTTAAGAGAACCATCTTTTTTTTTTTTTTTTTTTTTGGGGGGGGGGGGGGGGGGCGGGAAAAAAAAAGAA
>NW_015113060.1:248974-298077 GCF_001443285.1 Poecilia latipinna | reverse complement strand
AAAACACCGTAGGAAAGAAAAAAAACAAAAATTATAGATGACCTTTTTTTTTTTTTTTTTTTTTTTTTTGGGGGGGGGGGGGGGTAAGCCTGACAAAAAAAGGAAAAGATAATAACATTTTGAGACCCAACTGTTTGAAAGAATAAAACACCTAAAAAAAAAAATGTAAATGATGAGATTATTTCACCATAAAAAAAAGAACAGTAAGTGCCAACAATTATGTTTTTAAAGCAAGAACAAAATGTATGAAATATGTTTACATTTTCCGACAGTAAGCCAATCCAATAACGTAGCAATAACGTCAAATTATATAATTAGCTCCTAAGGAAAAATAAAGAGCTCTGTTCTCGTCAATTTCAATGTAAAAATATATCGGGAGCCTGAGTTCATTCATTCATTCTTGCCAAAATTTTCACACGCGAATATAAATTTAATAATCAACTTAATAACTTGGCAAATTCAGTTTAGCGCAGCATATAAAATGATATATCCGTGATTTGTAAGTATGAAAATCTGTCATTTTCTGCTCACATAAAAATTAAGTTTGTGTTATTTTTACGATTAACTTATACAGACTGATTGTTACTGTAGTAAACAACTGATTTACATAGACCCAACATAATTTTTTTTAAATAGGTCTAATATGCTATTTTACCAACTACCCACATGAAGCCAAAAATCATGTGACGATAAAAATAAAATCATAAAGCTCAGATGTGCACACCGTTTATCTTTCTGACTCCGATCCGTTCACCCATAAATCCGTGTTTTTCTCTCCGGTGGCTCTGAAACAGAAAGCATGTTGTAACCCTAACGCAGAGCCGGTTACCCAAAGAGGAACAACTCCTGTAAAAACCAAAGTCCGGCATCCAGTCTCTTCTTGTATGTCCAGCCCAGTTCAACCAGTAAAAACCAGTTTGATCCCAGCAGGGGGCGCAGGAGCCCAGTCTCACTTTTCCACAAGAGTTGCCCTTTCCAGATTCAAAATGCCTTTCCTTTGAGATGGAAGTAGAGCAGATTTGTTTTGCTGTGATTATAATAATGAGGCATTAATGTGCGAGTTTGAGTCCATGTCCAGAAAATTAAAGAAGAAACAGAAAACCTCCAACCTGAGCCAGTCCTTACTCTAGCAGGTTTATTTGGCCGCTTTTTAAACTGGAGGCTTCCACTCAAACAGAAGTAAACAACAGAAGAAGTATAAAAAAATATGTATATATATATAAAAAAAAACAAGACACAAAAATAAAAAACTTCACTGGAGGTCCTGATTCTTTCATTGTTCTTCTGGCTTCGAAGTGAGATAGGAGTCTTAAGATGGCTCCCGCATGGAGAACATTTTATCTGAGTAGTTGTACGACAGGCAACAGGTAGAGCAAGAAAACGGGAAGAAATGCTTTGCTGCACTTCGGCGTCATTTCCCTGAGTCACTGTGGTCCGGAGAAACCATCGTCCTGCCTGGATTTCTAACCACAGTCGTTAATGTGCCTGGCTTAGTCCGGCAGAGATTGCACTTTGCCATTTGTTGTCCGTGAGCTCAGTTTTATTTTTCCTTTAGATGCCAGAGATTGCACCCATGGAGCACAGGCAGGCACTGAGGACAGATGAGTCAGGTGATCAGCGGTAAGAGGATGGAGATGAGGAGTGGAAGAGAAGTGGTCCTCAGTGAGACGACACTGCTGCGAGGTTTTGATCCTAGAGCAGAGGAGAACATTATGAATATTTGTTTCTGTAAGAAGTACAACCAAAAATGCTTGAATACGAGTTTCCTTCTTCTGAATCTGTCTGGGGATTTGGAATCACATATAGACCTTTTTTTTTTTTGCCACAGGACCTTATTATTCATTATTATTCTGTTTAAACTTGACACCAATTTAAAGCACAACACTGTTTTGTGTTTTGGCTGGAAAACGTGACTGATTTAAACACAGTCTGTTAACCATTTCACACTGGCGCTCCAGTTTATGTCTGAGCTCCCATGTGACTGCATTCGTTTTGGGGCTCAACAAGTAGATGACTAACAGTGCCTTTAAAAGTGATTCGTACGCCTTTATCTACACCACATTTGGTCATTTTACAACCACAAACCTCAGCATAGTTATTGAAACTTGCCAACATTGATATAGTGGATAATTGTAAAGTGGAGAGCAGCCAGTCTTTCTAATGAATTCCCATTTGGATCTGGATATGCTGCTGGAAGGTGAACCTCCGCAGCAGACTCAAATCTTTTGCTGCCCCTTAAACGAGTTTTCCCCCAGGATTGTTCTGCATTTAGTTCTATCCATCTTCCCATCACCGTCGACCACCTCCATTATCCCAGCTGAAGTGAAGCACCTCCAGAGCATAATGACTGCGCCATCTGAACAACATGTTTGTAACAGACCTGTGGTTCTACAAACAAGTTGTGGATCTCCGAGTTACCTTGGATCCACAAATTTGACATGCAGGTTTTAGCTCAATACAGAAAAATATAGAAATTTACATGTTACACTGATCCACAACCTACAAAAAAAATAAAATAAAATAAAATGTTTTACAAGAATTTACATCTCACCTTGTATTCGTTTTGAGCCCTCTGATGCTGCAATAAGCAAGAAGAGAAGAAAGATAGAGTTTAGATCAAGTTGAGGCATGGAAACAAGATGCTGATTAGTCATTTTTGCATGTGTAACCTTCTCAATAAAAGTGCTGCTTTGTGTAACAAAAAGAACAAGAAACAGACAAATGACCAGGGGAAGGTATTTACCATTACTCAAAGACCAACGCCATGAAAAATGGGTACTGACTGACTGTGCAACCCTAAATATGTCCCCTATGCAAATTTTCTTAAAGGTCATACAGAAAAAAAAGAGCTTGGAAAGCATGGCAACAGGAAAAAGATAGTGTTATGTAAATTAGAATGACTAAGAATGATGGAAATTATACCGAGAGGGGTACAGGAAATGGGGAAAATGCAAGAAAATTCAAAATGACAGCCGAAACCAAGAAGTGGACAGAAGATGAAAGGTAGAGCGGTGAAACTCGAGTGAGAAAGTAAGGTGAAAGAAGAAAAGAAGATTCGAAAGACTGAGACAAGGTCAGACGGGGAAAAGGGAGGGAAAGAATAAGACGGGATAAGGGGGCATTTGTGTCTGGGCGTCACTTTCTCAGCAGGTGGGTAGAGGGTGCTGAAAGGAAATAATGGAGGGAGAAGTGGAGGACTGCTATAATGGAGGAATAGGGAGCTGTTAAGAATGAAAACGGGGAAAAAAGACCAAAAAAATACTGGTAGAAAGGAAAAAAAAAACTGTAAAATTTCTCTGAAGCAGAAAACTGCCTAATATTCCAAAGAGCAACGATGGAGGGGTCAGAAGGCACGGATAAGACGGCACAACTGGCTCTTAAATCAATCTGTGGCCTTGAACTCACCTCTTGACAACCCACAAGTCAAACACCTAACCGTGCACACGCGAACACACTCAAAAGCCGTAGCCTGGAAAATAAGGTGTGTATCAATGACCTCAGAGAACCAACCGCTGATCCATAACCCGATAAGCCTTCCTCAGCGCGTCTGAACAACACGTGGCTCCGCCCGACATGAAACCAAATTACTCTCAAGTTGATATAGCTAACACCCATCAAGGGGTTAACGAAGCATTAAATAGCCTGCTATGTCACACCTTAGTACTGAGCTTGTGCAAGTGTGCATCGATGTGAGCAAGAGTATTTGTAAGGTGAAGCAAACGGTGCCGAAAAAACAGTTACAATTGTTAAAAAAAAACAAAACAAAACAAAAAAAAAAACAAATCCGTCTATAACGCAATTAAAAAAATCCTAAATCCAGACAAGTTGTGAATATTTTAGTTGGTCAACGTTGCACAATTTATCAATACAATTAGCAACAGAAAAAAAAAAAAAAAAACGCATTACATTTATAAAAAATATGTGCATTATTTGTATTCACCATGTACCACATGAAATTATGGGAAAAATATTTATTTTTAAATTCTTCAGCTGATGATGCATCTTAAAATAAAACAAAACAAAAACAAAACATAAAAAAAAATCACATAGTTTACAAATAGAATATTATTGAGACAAAATAGTAAAAAAAATATATTTTTACACTGAAAGCAACAATAACTGAACCACTTTCAATCAAGAAAAAAAATATCTTTGGATAAATGTGTCTTCTGTCAACAATTTATCGGTGCCACTGATTAAATAAGACAATATAAAAATAAGCAAGAAAAAAAGCCAAGTAATTACTACATTAAATATAAAACTGAACAGCCAGAGTCACAGTATCCCACAAACAATCTCAAGTAAAAACATTATTGCCATATTCAATAAGTTACATTTTACAGAAACTGCATCTTTATCAATGTTTAAAAAAAGAAAAGAAAACAAGACAAACTAAACAGTTCCTACATTAAAATTCCACAAAAAAGGGGAAAAAATAAGTAATATGTTGAAAATGTTTAACTTTTGAATTTTTTCTATTTTTTTCTACTCAAAACAAATCTCAAGCTCACAAATTCTAAACAAAATTTGTAGAATTTTTAGAGAATTTATTTGTACTTTGATAAAAAAAAAAAAAACACACTAAAAAAAACAAAACAAAATTGAAGGTCGTATGTCTGGAATTAGTGATACAAATGAAACCGGGAAAGTTTTAGAATTTGTTGTGATTTATAATTAAACTAATAATTTAAAACTTCTGAGTAACTTTACGTTTTTAATTAAATCGCTGTGAAATCAACGGGCGTTTCATTCGCCGTCGAGTCGAAAACACAAAGTTTGCCGTTTTCAGATGCCTGGCGTTTACTCGGCTGTGGGTGATGTGTGTGTTTTGATCAGGCTTTAATCACATCATTTGCGCAAACAGCTGAACATCGACGGCTCTCGTTTTTGTGTTAACATCATCATCTTCGTCATGGCGAACTCTCCCACAAAATGGAGTCCACGGGGGCGTGACTGCAGAAAAAAAAAAAAAAAGCACGCTCTCCGCAGTGCAGTCTGAGGCATGCTGCATGTGTAACTGCACATGGACAGCCGTGGCAAAGTGCGCATGTGCCTCCGAGTGTGAGTGTGTGTGTGTGTGTGTGTGTGTGTGTGGCGGCGTTTATGTGGGTGTATGCAGAATGCACCACTGCAGAGACAATGTTCCACCATTCCACCTCTCCTCGTGCCGCCATTTTACACACATAGGCACTAATGCTAACTAACGTAAATAAAATCGTTATACAAAAATGGTGGGGAAAAATTAAAATGAAATAAAAAACCAGCGGGGAATTTCAGACGCAAATCGCTAAAAACGGTAAAAAGCTAAAATTTGGGTCTTGAGGTTCAGTTTGAGTTTTGTCCACTGGGTTTCAGGCGCACAAAGAGTGACTTGGATGAGAGCAGAGGGCGGTGAGAAGGAGGGTAAGGATTCAAGAAATTAAAGGCAACCATCCGCCACCCCCCCATACCGCACCCCCCAAGAAAAGAAAACGAAAAAAAAAAAAAAAACACCCCGAAAAAGAATGCGAGGCAAAATGGTGACGCTCTGCAAACTGAAATAAATGTAATGGACTGCTCACAGCGGGACAATGACTAGAAAAAAAAAAGGAAGTGAGACGAAGTGGGAAGGGGAATCAATTAGGGAGAGATGGAAGTTGGTCTGTAATGGTTTCTCACAGTGGGACGGCAGGGAAAGAGGAAGCCGGAGAGAGGCAGAGCAACTCGAGGAGCCAGAGAGATAAACACACCAGGAGGGGGTTTTAAGGAGAAGATGCAGAGTAAAAAGGTAAGTATGGAGTAGGAGGTGAAGCGAGCTTGAGGAAGATGCAATAGAAGGCTGTGGGGTATCCGAAATTTCACGACAACAATTCGGGGCTTCATTTTTATGATGCAACAAGAGCTTGAGAACCTATCAGACATCGTTTTTTTTGTTTGTTTTCCAAACGCGATTTGTGATAGCATTGCGTTACAAAAAAACAAACTCGCTCCCATATAAACATCAAGCTGTCGTGCTTCACGATATTTCAGGAAATAAAAAAATAAAAAAATCAAAGAAACAAATCCGCCATCTGTATTACTGACAAATTAAACACCAGAGAAATCGAGAGACGGTTTAGAACTCACTGACCTTGGAGCAATGACAACACACCTGATGGACTCTCTCATCGTCACCTCTGTCCTTCACACTAACCGCTAATTAATTTAAACCCCTCACGACAGAGTTATCCCCAAGTGGAAATGCATACAAGCTGGTTTTTGAAGAAGATGGAAAAAAAAAAAAAGTGAGGAAGGGAGGAGCACGATTTGAAGTCTAGATAAGAGGCGTTTGCTGAAGGACAGGAGCTGCCATCACTGACGGCCACACAGGCGTCTAATGGCATGCCCTGCTGCCATGCTACCTGTCAGATAAAAGGGAACCAAGTCAGGAAGGAAGCAGGGAATAAGCGGGAGCTTTTACCACAGGGGAACAACACAACAACAGCGAGTGGACAGACTGCAATACATCGCCTCCAACTCTCCTTCATCCCCGCTCTCATCCATCTACTTCACTTTCCTCTCGCCGGCCTCGTACACGTTTATCCCAACGAGGCTCGCCGCACAGCCGGCGCGCGACAGAGATGGAGCGAAGCGGGGCAAAAGGGAAAAAGGGAGCTGGTGGAAAGCGGTACGGCGGACGCAGAGGTTCGACAAAGGGAAGGTGTAAACAGGAAGGTGGCAAGGCGGAGTCTGAGGGCACGGAGGAGGATGTCTGAAAGACTTGCTACGGATGGGGCCTAGATTAGTTTTGCTCCAGTAGCGAAAGATCATAAAAAAACGAGGAAGGGAGGAGAGAGCTGAAGAGACAGAGAGAAGGGGGGGATTAGTGCCACTTCAAGAATGACAGAAGAGTGAAGAAAGAATGAAAGCGAGGAGGTTGGAGATGAGGAGGAGGTGGGTGGAAGGGAGGTGGGGAGTTAAAAGACAAGGAGACGCAGATCCTGAAATTTAGTCGGGATTAGTTTTGGTTAAGGAATAGGATGAGAGGCAGAAGGAAGAAAAAAGAGATGAGGCAAGGAAACAGAACCCAGATGTGTGCATGTCTTTGTAGGTAGAACTGTTTCTGCTCTGAAGTCAAAGTGATTTTAGAACTGAAAATGAAATGCATGTGTGCATGCTGTGCTAAGAATGCAGAACTCGAGTGATTTCTACAATTTCTTTATTATTTTTGGCACAGATGAGCTGATTGGGGAATACAGTCAGAAGGTCAGGAATACATTAGCCTTTCCTCAGAGAAGTGAGCTATCTGATGTAGTTGTAATTAATGGGAGCCAGATAATTAACAAACTTTAAAAAAAAAAAAATAATAAAAAATCCTTCAGATTTTACTCTGGTAATAAAGTAGCAAATTACCTCCCGACTGACGTCGCGCCTGTGATGACCATTTCGGAGTTTATTCGAGATTAAGGACATGGCGCAATCTCGTTTCTTGTCGAAGTGTGTCTCGCGATTTGTCACGCAGTTGCTGTCTGTTTGTGTCTCTCGTGAAATAAGTTTATGCCAAGACTCAAAATTTGAAGAATTAAAGTGGTTCTTGAGTTGCTGCCCTGTTGTGTTGATGAAGTCAGTCAGGACAAAAGTTGTCAGGCTGCCCGATAACACACTTTTAAATCGTTATCTGGCAGTATTCTGGTTCCTTTGTGGAAAAAAAAACAAAAACAATTTGTGACAAAGTGACAGAAATGATACGACACAGTAAGCTCAATGAGACCAACTAGCTGCCAAGAACACAAAAGTTGCCATCTGGCACCCTGACAACACTCGGATACAACGGCACTGAAAAAGTGTTCACTACTTTTCTTTTCTTTGTCAGAGATTGTGTGCCACTAGTTGTCGTTATCCACATTATCCAGGCAAGAAAATGTCAGAGATGGAATGTGGGAGGACATGCAGCGAAGGTCCCGGAAGTTTGGGACTGAACCTGGGATAGCTGTCGAGGTCTAATTGCCTCTGAATATGGGGCGCCTGCTGCACCACACCGTCGCCACCTTTAAAAAATGTATAGGAGCATTTTTGGTGAATGGTAGAAGAAGAAACTGTGCCAAACGAAATAAAAATCAAATATTAACAATCACAACACTGCAGCAGAGTAGCCATTTCTCAGCTTCTTCGGGAGGAAAATCAAAATCTAAACTTCTACAGCCATGGATATTTGTATCCAGGCTTTAAGCTTGGTAACTAATTAATAAAGCTGATTTTGAATTGCAAAGAAGGAAGTTCGTTCTTGTCCTGTCCGCTAATAAAGATGCCGATGAGCAACTCTGACAACTCTTAGCTACGAAAGCCCCCCAAGAGCCCTGAGCCACATTTAAATAGCAACTATCCGGTAGCAACTGGGGTACTTTTCTGAAATAAGATAAGGTGACAGTCACAGATAAGATGTGTCAGCACTTTCAGATTTCACACACTAGCTAATAGTTCGTCACTAGTGAAGGTAAAGTTGGCGCTAGGCTGCCTGACAACAGTCGGTTACAAAAGCAACGAAGAAGCCTCCAAAACGTGAGTCTGGCAGAATTTGGGCTTAAACGAAATGACAGAGAAGTAGATGAGACAAAGAAAGCACTGTGAGAGATTATCCAATAATTATGCTAAAGCTGACTCACACTGATCGAACTTCTGCCAGTGAGATTTGTGAAAACAAAATTACTACACTTTCTAAGCTTTGTTGGGCATTAGGGCCACTGTAGAATTAGACAAGCATGAATACAATATTTGGACTGATCAAATCTGAGCGAGATGCCGATTACTCTCTTTGAAACGCAGGTTGGGATTAGCAAAACGTTTACTGTAAAAATTTAATTGTTTACCCAAAAATTATGGCTAAAATCTTTTCTGGTTCACATTCAATGCAAGATAAATTAATCATTTTCTCCAGTTTGTATCCAACTATAATTGAAAATGATAAAGTTGGGGTTTTACAATCTCACTAAAATTTAGGTCAAATTTCCTATTGTTCTCATAACCAGGACGTATTCTACATCCCTATTAATGTTAGCTAAAGCTTAATTATTTAAATCATCAATGGGAAAGTTGGCATTTGCCATCATTTGCTGTCCCTATCAGGATTACCTACCGATATCGTTTAGCTACATATTTAAACTGTAAATTCAAAACAAAAAAATATCGGTGAACTTGGAATAAAGATGAGAGTAAATACCACAACATACAGTAAGTATATTGTATACTAATTTAGATTATTTACTGCAAAGTGACACTGTTGATCTTTATTCTACTTGTAAAACTAAATATTATTTTTATTTCCTGAAATATTTTGCTAAATTGTCAGCTTGTTCCGATCAGACCAATTTTTGTGTTTGGTCTCATGAACCTAAAGGAGGTTGCTCTATCATTACCCCCAAATTCGAGGTGAAAGGAGGTTTATTTTTTTCACAGTTTGCATTTTCTTCCCTCATTTATTTAAACTATATCTGTTTGTTAAACAACTTTCCAGCCAGTTTCACTGAAGTGAGAGAGACAGAAAAAAGTGCGTTAGTTCAGTCTGGGACAACACAACAAGCCCCCCTGCAGACAACACAGGGATGGGAACTGGGACAGACGTCTCAGACACGCATGCGATGCTACATACACACTCGGATACGAGTCCAACTGCCAAAGATCGCACGCAAAGGCCCATAGACTCGCACACACAAAGCGTAGCAACAGCAACAGAAAGAAAAATGGTCCACGCACACACACACACACACACACACCGAGCACCGTACAGGGATTCCCACAGTGACTGGGCAACATTCCCAACCGGAATGGGCAGCTCACTGGACTGGAAGACTAACATTACTCCAGGCGGGCTCTGGATTAGATCAACTCTGGGAATTTCACACTGAGAAAGGGCGATGGGGAGTGGGTGAATGAGGATGACAAGCAGGTAGAAAAAAGAAAGACCACTGGTTGGATAAGATTTAAATAAATGTGATGCTCAAAAAACCCATAACAAAATATTAATTTAATTTGTTCTAAATGCAGACTAGGCATGATGGAAATGCTATATGGGCTTATGCTCATAATGTTTTGAACAAATCTGCTTTAAGACAAACATCACCTGTTCCAGCCGTTGTAAAACTAACAAGTACATTCAGTTATAACATTATATTTTTGATTCCGATACATAGACCTGGGTAATATCATTATAATAAAAAAAACTGAAGCTTTATTGAGTAAAAATTTACAGCTCACATTTTTTTTTGGCATTCTGCTACTTATAGATTCTATTTATCTGATATATTTACAGCTGATATTGACTAGTAAATTAGTCAGGCTATCTGCTGAGGTAGCCAACCTGCAGTCATGTTCATAACAGGCTGCTGTACTACAATAATACAATCAAAACTGAGTTATCTTAAAAACAGTTTAGTTCCCACACCATGACTGTTTGCTTCCTTCAGCTGCAAATACTTCCAAATTGACAAATTTGACTTTGTCGCAAGAAAAAAAAAGGGAAACAGTTTTGCAGCTGCAGAAACTCCAGCTACTAGTTTTTGCTCATCAAGTTAAAATAACTTAAATCATAAATATGGTATAGTGGAAAAGTTTAGGCATTTCAAAAATTGATTTTTTTTTTAAAGCTGTAACTTGGTGTGGATTGATACAGGAAAGTAACCAATGCTCAGCAAAGAGTTAACTTCATAGTAGTTTTCATTTAGGGGAAAAAAAAGAATACTACAAGGTTAAAGATAGAAAGCAGCAAAAAGCTCAGTAGTGAGTGGCAGTCTGAACATCATTCTATACTCCCAGACATGATAGTAGAGATGCGAGAGGCAGAAAGAAGAGTCTGCTGGTGTACAAAGAGGAAAGCATAAAAGAACAGATGAAAGGATGAGTGTACTCACTGGGCTCACAGCATACTGTGACACGCATCTTCATGCATGGCAGAGGAGGGCCTTCATCTGTCGGCAGAGCTGCAGAGAACAAGAGTCAAAATAAGGTGTAAATAAGCTACTTACTCATCAAACCCAACAAACAGTTCTGAATTCAGCCCACATGTGGAATATTAAAAGAAATAAATTCTTGCACGGAGCAAAAATGATTCCAGAAAGTCTATTTAAAGGATCTCTTGCTACAAATACATTGCGTGCAGGAAAGCTTAAGAGCAGACGACGAGTTTTCCCACTTCAACATTATCCGAGCAAGGATTTACATCATCTTTCTGTTGCACACCAAATATCGCACTTATCCTCTTGGCTAAGTAAAAACAACGAAATGCACTACAGAGATGTGCCACCATTAGAGAGGAGCTGCTCCCCATATCGATGCTGATCATGGCTCACTCGGGAATAAAAGGATCCTAATAGATGCTTTACCTGTCACCGCATTGTTGCTTTTGGTAAGCAAATTTGTATGAAACCCCCAGTTAATGTGTTTTGTCTTAAAACTATTCTCAAGCAGCTGCTAACTCAGAGACGCGTAATAAGAAACACTCCAGATAATTTGTCAACCATCAGGATGACTCCAGATATGTAAAGTAGTTCAAAATACAAAAACACTATTAGAGCACAATATTCAAGGGATAAATTTGCATGATACCATGTTTGGTGTTTAATGATTAGAAAAGGTGCCTTAATTGAAAGTTTTGCAATTCTCTGTTAAAGAAAAAAAATGATTTTGTGATACTAGTGTCTACAATTCACAGTATTCAAACAGGAAATAGGCAGACAAAGACAAGAGGGGATGACATGCAACAAAAGGTCATCCCCAAGGTCAGGAATCAAATCCAGACGGTTGCATTGAGGCCGAATAGCCTCCTTATATGAGGCGGTCGGTCTACGACTAGAACACGCACCTCTCCACACAATGTGCTTTTCTGATAAACTTATGTTAGTGACGTTAGCTGGAATAACCGTTGAAATATGCTGCAACATGTTAGAAGCACATGATATTGTGCAATACTGTCAAAGCTCGAAAAGGGTTTGTTCCTTTACTTTTCTTTCTTTTTTTTAAAAAAAAGCTTTTAAATCCTGACGACTAAAGCTACTACAACGGCATCGCTTTCTACGCAGTTTGGTGACTTTGAAAATGTTTTTTTTTTTTTTTTGTGGATCAAAATGTGAAGAAATCAAGCTTTTCATGAATACAAACTAGGTTCAACATCCATATATCACTTGTTTATTTGGATGAAGGACATCTAACTGGTAAGCAGGGAGGAGCGATGTGGAATTAAAATCTAACTACAATATGTTGTGGTATTTGTGGCAGTACCAAGAGAAGTGAGGATAAAATGTAATTAAAGAATTCATCACCATCTTTTGTTTGTGAATCTATCAATCTGAGCCATACACAAAAAGAATTGTGTAAATATATAAACACATCAAATAAGCCATTTCTCTACAAATGTTGCACTGCAACTATGTATTAAAAACCACAACATCATCAAAGTTTTTCTTGCCACAATCATTCTGACATTTATGATACCTGAGTGTGGATAGCTTACACCATCTAGCCAGCGATCCATTTTCTACCTATCAATAGGAAACCAACATATCACTCTCCCCATTAACATTCTTCAGCTGTTTCTGCGGATCTCGAGGTGTTTTAAAATCCAGATGAGATCGATAGTCCCTTCAGTGTGTTCTGGGCCTGCCCCGGGGTGTCGCATGTGAACGCATCCTCCTCAAATGCCTGACGAGGGTGCCTCCCAGTTACCCAGCTCCTTTGAGGAGCAGCAACGTTACTCTGAGCGCCCTCAAGATGTCGGCTCTTCAAGTCAAAGCGCGGACAATGCACAAAAAAAAAAAAAAAAAAAAAAAAGCTAATTTTAACCTTTTGCATCCAGGATCTCACTCTTTTGCTTATGATCCATATCTCATAACCGTGTAAAAATGATGAGCTTCAGTTCCACCTGCATTACTGCAAACCGTTCTGGATCCACTTCCTGTTCTTCCTACCTTCACTCCCTCCACAGGAACCAAGGCTTAACAGAGTTTGCAGGGTAAATTTTCCCAGCTTCATTCCCATCTACCTTTTCAAGGTGGGGTTTGATAATAAATCAAACCCACATTTGTTTTCAAACCCCACTATTTTTATTGAGGCGTTTGATTTACTCTTATGTTGACTCCTTTCCTAGATCAAATTGTCTACCAGAGCCCGAAGCCTTGGATAACATACACATGGAACCAATATTTAGTTTTATACCTCACTAATTGAGAAACTCCTGTTACATTAAGGATTATGGAGTACCTATTACTTTCTAATTAAAGATCGGAGCAAGACCTGGAGAAACTCTTGTTAGTTTATAAATTGTGGAGTACTTAGCATCCCAGAACAAGAATCAAACACCGTGAACCAACATTTAGCTTTTTTTGTTTCTACCCTTACCTTTTAGTCTCTTGGCTTTGTTTTTAGTTGTTGTTGTTTGTATTTTCTTCTAATTCATGTAAAGAACTTTGAACTGCCTTGTTGCTGAAAATTTGCTATATAAATAAAATTACCCTTACACGTTGAAATATAAGAGCCTACCAAGTATTGTAGCTAAGCAGTGCTATTTGATTGAGGCAATGCACATATACACTTTCAGATGGTGTGATTCATTATATTGTGCAATTATAGAACAAGTTCATACAAAGAACTTAAACTAGCTTACAAAAATATGTTTGTGGCCCATCCAGTACCACTAACTGAACCCAAATAGTACGAATATCAGCCTCAGGGGATCCACATGAAAATGGTTCAGATTCTTTATAAAGCCTCAAAGAAGCTCAGGAGAAAGGTGGCGTGCACGTGGAGTTTGAGCAACAAAAAGCTACACGTGGAAGGCATAGGTTTTCCAACATCCTTCCGTCTCTCGAGTAATTATATTTAATAACAGAGAAAATCTCTGCAAGCTATTAGACTCGCAGATGACAACGGATTCACACAGAGATAATTGATGAGATGGGTCCTTCTCCGACACACACCACTTACGCGAGTTTATTTAATCAAAAAGTGAAGATCTGATCAATTTGATTTGCAAAGCCATGTCATGCCCCTTCTTTGTGGCTTAAATGCAACTTCTGCCTGAAGTCAAACAGCAGCCTTTCCTGCTGTGACCTGCAGGATCCACCCTGAGTAACCTCTACAAAAACCGGCTCCTTCTCAGTTACATCAGTCGCCAGGAATGACGCACTGAAAGCTGCAGACACTTCTGACAGCACATTGGGAATCACTTTTATGCACGGCTGTAAATATTAGACATTTCTCCCAATTATTTAAAGCCACACTCATAAATTTATGCATGACACCAGAACATGTGGCGCTCCTGATGCCTGTACCCTTCTATCTTTTCCATCCTGGCCTTTTCCTTTACAAGATACTGCATATTGAAATCTAAGAGCGTTAATTGAAAACCTTCTGCAACTTTACAATTGCTTAAGTTTAAATAGCCCAGAAAGCCACAGCGGGACCCCTACTGTCAGCCTGAATAAGACTGCATCACTGAAACCAAGCACTTACAGCAGAGACACTTCAACTATAATAAAAACCAATGACATAAATGTGCTTTTGTAGTCACCAGATTGTTTAATTTTGCGTCATAATCAAATAATCTAACATTTTTTCAGGGCTTCACAGACATTTCAGAGCTCATACCATCAGCAAATAACTTCAAGTGCTTTGAGAAGAGGTGCACTTATCTTTTACTGGAGTTCTGGATTGTGCATAATACTCTAAAATCAAATAGACCTACCTGTGTGTTCTTGTTAAAGTGTTTGTACTAGGAAAAACACTTTTAAACATTGAAAATGACATGTTTTAGCCTGTTTTTATGCACATATATATATATATATTCTATACTGTTGCTGCTGCAAGTTTCTTCATGTTAAAAAATAGCTGTTTTTCATTGCTGGCACCCACTGCTTATTTAGGACTAAGGATTATAATGAGGAAAGTTTCAATGCAACCAGCTGATCTTTTTTTTTTTTTTTTTATTTTAATCAATTTATGAAAATGTTTTTTTTTTTTTTTTTTTTTAAATCAAAGTCCTGGTGTCTAGATTAAACGTGCAGAGGTGCCCAGTGTGGACTTTTCACAGTCAGAGAGACCGTTTTATAGCTGCTGTTGTCAGTTCATGAAGCACTTTATGTCTCCATCTGCTGATAAACTTTATGGGGATGGTGATTTAATTTTTCAGCAGAGCTTTGCACCTGCCAACACTTCCAGAAGTACCGACAACTGTGTTACTGACTTATGGCATCGCTGTGCCTCACTTGGCTTGGATCAAACCTCACTTAGGATCTCTGAGGTTTTCTCAATAGCAAGATGAAACAATCCAGAGCCAACAATGCAGAAGAGCTAAAGGTTGCTGTTAAAAAGGAAGTAAATTACTTTTCCATAGCGTTTCGTTTCATCAAGATGCATCTCTATATATTGGACTCGTTTGTCTTGCATGACATGCCATGGTGGTTAATTGGTGCCATATATACGTACAAACCGATTTGACCATTCAATGAACTGAGCTCTCTTGCTATCCTTACTGTTCTCTGAAGTCGTTCGATGCAGTGAACAGCTGACCAGCAGAGGACCTCAAGCTGTTTCCTGTTTTTTGGTGACCCAGACATGGAGAACTTGTGGGTTTCTGTCAACTCATTGGAAACTGTGACATTGGGCTGTAAAAGTGTCATAGTCTTTTGGCACAGAAGGGCTGAGATCAGCTCAGACTGAACAAACTAATGCCATTAGTGTCTCTAATATCATTGTACTGTCAACCCAGGCTAACCCCATTATGCAGCTTCAGGGCTGCAGAGCCATTATGAGCAAAAACCCCAGAGCCAGACATTTGGACCAACTTTACGCCTTATCTTTGATGTGGACAAAACGCACACAATCGCCCTGAGCCTGCTGCAGCCTGACCGGAGGGGGGGGGACCTATTGTTGCTTTTCTATGAACTGGCATGAACACCGACAATGGCCCAGTGTGCATGTATGCATGTGTGTGTGTGAAGCCACTCTCTCATGCCTTCACAATACGCCATTGTCCTGTGAACCCCAACAGTAATTTATGTAAAGATTCCCTCTCTTCCTACGTCCCTCTTCTCCAATGCTTTTGTTGTACTTCTGTTTCTCTCTCTCCAAGGTGGATTCTTCTCATCCCTTTTCCACTCCTCCATTACAGTAACGTCACAGCTCTGAGTTTCCCTCTCGTCTTCTATCACTTTTCTCCCCTTGTTTTCGTTCCTCCGCTGCCATCATCGCGTATTGATTGCCATCTTTCTTTTTCACTCTCCCATCCCTCTGCTTCGTTATTTGTTACCCATCGATGCCATGCATTTTTTCTGACTCTTTCAGGACCTGCATTGTTGTCTTATGTACTCCTCCTCCTTTTTCTAAGTTCTTCACCCAAAAAATAAAAAATTACAACCACTGGAATAACTTGTGCATCTCCTTTCTCCCCCTTACTTCACAAGATTATAAATAAGTGAGGAGAGACAAGAAGGATGTTGTGGAGAAACCATCAGGTGTGACACCCTGCTGGTTTAGGAAAACATCACATTCATGTCACTCAGTGAGAATTTATATAAAACATAAATGACATAAACCGCAGTTTTCCAGCTCCAGATCTTATAAAAATTCCAATCACACCATGATGGGTTGATGTCAGAAGATGCAAACTGAACAGTGATAGCATTAAACTATCTACAGTTTTATCGGTGAAGGGAAGCTGATCAGAGCTGAATGGAGTTATGCATCTACTTTTCTGCAAAGGATAATTTTTAAAGTGCTCTCCACACAAATAGAGTAAAAAAAACCCCCCAAAACAAAACAAAACAAAACAAAACATGAAATACAAGAAAAAATGGGAATAATGACATAAAAGCAGAAAAGAAAAGTCAGAAAGACAGACCTAAGATATGCAGGGTAAATCTGAGGAATATAAACCTTTCTATACCCAGAGAGAGATGATGGTTTTGATAAAACCCCAAAAGATCAGCAGTTGTAAATACAGTGAAAGTGGGTTTGCAAAACAAATGAACAGCACACATTTCAGTGCTTTTAGCTCTAAAACAATTAAAAAGTAATAATTTATTTACCTAAGGTTGTGGGACATAAAGGAAAAACACATATTTTCAAGCACAATTCTCTTTCAGACATGTCAACCGTTTAAGTTCACTTGACAACGTGAGACCCTCCTCCTGCCTCTACTTACAGCTGTAGGTGTAGTGTCTCCCCGGCAGGAATTCAAAGCCAAGCGAGAACGGGGTGAACCTTTGGATCTTTTCAGAGAAGCGGACCGGTCCAAACGGAGCAAACGGGGTGTTGCATTCCCACCTCTTGACGGCCTTTTTGGTTTCCACGCAGCCTTTGAAAGCCTCCTCCTCCACCAGGTAGAGGACCAGAGTCTCTGGCTGCTCCGGAACCAAACTCCCTGATTCGGGGTAGCTGGGGCAGTAGATGTCCAGGTAGTCATTGAGATTCAACTGGACAGAGAGATTTCCCGCCGTCAACCTGGAAGAAAGAACGACGGGGACATTAATATTTCACCGAACAATTACAGAGTGATTGGAGACAGCGGTGGTGATTAAACATGAGTGGTGCCTGGAGGAACATGTGTAATTTCAGAAGACCGATTGTTAGTCAATAACGTAATAAATGCGGACGACAAAGGAAAAGTTTGGCACGCATAAAAAAAAAAACCAACAGTTTTACATAAAATTTTGGGGGAATTTTACGTATTCACAACTCCATTTTTATTCCCAGACCAGCGAGGGAGAGCTGCTCTGGTAGAGATATGAGGAAAAACAATTTTCCGTATGCTAATTACACCACTGAGGGGAGACGAGTGTGAAATAAACTCCACTCACTCCCTTTTCACCTTCTACAATGCGATGCAAGCACACACTGCCGTGCACGGGCCTAAACAAATGTGCGTGCGCGTACACAGTGGAGTCAGTCAAGGCTGACTAGCTTTTGGCACAACAACAACTTTGGACAAGACAGCATCATTAGAACAGAGGAGCTGCATAATGTATGCTCCTTCAGACTGAGGGTTCTGACTTCCTGTCAGCTTGAGTATAAAGAGCTACCCATGTACAAAGTAATATAAGAAACAGGAGGGGAGTGGGTGGATTACATGTAAATATGTTATTAAATACTGTGAACAGCTGTGGAGAAGAAAAAAAAAACAAAAAACAACAGGGTTTCTGCATGTTTTCATGGAAAAAGTCCAGACTTTTCCAGACTCTAATTTCCAGAGCCGTCTGCCAATTTCACTCATTTCACCACAAACAGTGTTTTATGTCAACACAATGGCGATGGCGGCACAGGCTCATGTAGCCGTCTTGCTCTGGCAGTTGTTTGGTTGTATGCTTGTGTTTAATCCACAGGAGGAAAATGTTTTCATGGTATGTGCAATGTATGATGACGGTGTAAGTTAATTGATCTTTAATATTATAATTTCATATGAAGAGCTACACAAGGCAGAAAAAAAAAAATTAACTGCAAAAGCCAAAGACAGGAAGGGCATAAGAAATTATAAAAGGATGGAGGAAGGGAGAAAAGAAATAAGGAAGGAAGGAAAAATTAGAGGAAAAGGAAGGAGGTAAGGAATGAAAAAAGGACGAAAAATAAGGGAAAAAGTAAAGCACTGGAAATGACACTAAGGGCAAGGAGTGAATGATGGAAGGAAAGACTCATGGAAAAAATAAAAAAGTAAAGAATGAAAAAGCAGAATGGGGAAAAAAAAGAAAAAATAGAAATTTAAAGGACAGAATGAAGGAAGAGAGAAAGGACAAGGAAAAAGCTTGGAAGTAAGGACACAAGGGAAGAAGTGAGGGAAGAGGGGGCAAAGGACAAAGGCAAAAGGGACCAAAGAAGGCCAGTGGAAAGCATATTAGGAAGTATGCAAGGAAGGAAGAACACCAGGAATGAATTAGTGAAGTAAAGAGACAAGAAAGTGTGTAAGGACAGTAGGAAGTACAGGAAGGCAGAAGGAGGTAGAGCAAGACATACGGCGAAAAGGGAAGGACACGGGACAAAAGGGTGAAACTACACTAGGAAGTAAATAAAGAAAACCACAAGAGAACGTAGGAGGAAAGAATCAAAGGCAAGAAATAAAAGACAGAGGAAGACAAGGATGGAATAGTTAAAGGATACAAGTAAAGAAAGGTGGGCACAAAGAATGCACTTGTGGAAGGACACAAGAAAAGATGAAAGATACTACATACTGGAATAAGAGACTCACTTTTTCTTTTTTTTTCTTTTTTTTTCCCTTTTTCTGTAAATATGTAGATTCGGAAAATTTCTAAGTACAATTCCAAAATTTTCCGACAGGAATCAGAAACTCGAGACTTGTGACAGAAGACGGATGAAGAGCCGTAAAGAGAAAAACTATGGCAAAGGAAAAAAAAAAGTTGGATGAATAGGTGAATAAAGTGGAGTAAAGAGAAAAGAAAGCGTTTTAATTAGTGACCCCAGAGAGTCTGAGTGCAGACACTCGGCGCGCAGAACAACGGCATGGAGGAGGAGAGAAGACGGACTTTAATTGGCCTCCTCTTCTCATGGAGCAGCAAGAGAGAAGAATGAGGGGCAGAATGTGGCTCGAGCAGAAGGTTCAGATCCGTCAGTGGGAGTCTTTATAGAGGGGTGACAGACCGGAGGAGAGAGGAAGAGGAGTGCTGGGGCTCACTGAAGAGGAACATGGGAGGGAAGATGAGCGTAGAGTTTGGGAGGGGGAGAGAGGTGGAGGTGGTGGTGCACAGCAGATCGCTCTTAAGTTAAGTAGGCGAACAAAGGAGAGAGCAAAAGAATAAGCAGCACGGAAAAATGAGTGCAGAGCAGCAGCAGGAAGAGGTACTCGGAGCAACTGATGAAAGCAGAAGTGGAGCGGATAGATATCAAGGGAAGCAGGAGTCTGAGATGGTCCAGTACGTTTACAGTGCACCAAAGATGGATGGAGCAATGAGAGGAGAAATGACACGAGACTTTCTGGGACCATGACTAAAACAGAAAAAAAAAAAAAAAAAAAAAAGCTGAAAGAGATGAAGGTTTTCCCCTCCTGAAACTTGTTGCGAATATCTCAGTAGAATCGTGGAGCAGAAGGGCCATCATGTAAGCTTGCTTTAGAGTCGGACATGTTCACGAGTCATTTTTCTCAAATCCACGTCAAGCTCCCAGAGAGACTCCGTCTCTGAAAAGGAACTCGGCATCGTTTCATTAAAGGCATGCTGCTGCACCGTATGGAAACAGACATTATGCTCTGACCTAATTCACTTATTAATATTTCATATCTTTATCTTTGGTACAACATTATGTCAAACATTTGAGACTATTAACATTCAATAAAAACATAGAAATAGAACCAGTAGTTTATTTTAATAAATCAAACAGCCAGTTCTTTTATTTTGAAGAGTCAGATACATCTGATTGTAATAATACCAGCATTCCAGAATGAGAAGGAAATGTTTGATACGAGAGAAACAGATTCTTTAAAAGACTACAGTCCCACACTGTGAGCAGCAGTCAGGTCTCATGGCTGCCGGAGCTTGAGTTGGAAAATTTGCATTATGCTACTTTATGTTTGTACACTGCTCAAAAAAATAAAGGGAACACTCAAATAACACATCTTAGATCTGAATGAATGAAAGATTCTCATTGAATACTTTGTTCTGTACAAAGTTGAATATGCTGACAACAAAATCACACAAAAATCATCAATGGAAATCAAATTTATTAACCAATGGAGGCCTGGATTTGGAGCCACACTCAAAATTAAAGTGAAATGTTCCCTTTATTTTTTTGAGCAGTATATTTTAGCCCGTCAGAGATGAGAGTACCCATCTCTCGTCTGCAGCTTGGATCATGACTGGTGAAAATAACACATCATCTTCTGCAATCATCTGCGTCTACTGAAGACATTTCCAAAGCGATTAGATTGCATGTGTTGGTCAGAAATCTGGTATAAAGGGGCATCCTGTTGGATAAGTTTAATATTTTTTGAGATACTTATTCACAATAAGATTAAGTTTCAGTGTTCAAAGCAATATCTTTCCCACTTTGAATACCCTGACATACACAGCATCACCCCTCAGCCCTAATGTGTGTTAAAGTGTGTGTGTGTTTGGGATGAGTGAGATCCCAGAGACGAGCCTTACAGAGGCCACTTCCTGCCACCATGTGGAAATTGATGATCCATCAAAAAAAAGACAGGACCCGATCGATCAAGATTCCTCGCTCAGGACCCACAAAAGCGACTTTGCCTGGTCAATACCCCTTCTGACACTGTGTGTGTGCTTGTGTGAGTAGATGTCGACGCCTGTCCAATAGCTCCATTACCTTCCTGCACTAATTACAGCACAAAAGGTGCTTGGTTTTTGTGGCAAGACGAACAGAAAAACCTGCAAGCCAATGTAGACACACACTCTGGTGCATAAATACAAAGACAATCTTTTCCTCTTCTAACCACCTGTGGAGCTTTTTAAGACACCTCAGGCAGAGAAAGGTTTCCTGTTGAACTGTGTGTGTGTGTGCATTCAATAATAGGCCCGTGCTGTGTCAATATGCTGCACTCTCTGCTATACATGCCACTCACTCCAAGATTCCCTCTTCAGGTTCTCTTCTCTCCCATCCCTCACCTAAAAACCCCTCTCTGAATCCCCCTCTCACCCTCTTCTTCCTCCCTACTCCGTCTACTCTCTCGTCTACCCTCCTCCCCATGTTGGGTGACATGCACTCATTCTCCATCTGTTGCTTTCAGAGACTGCACATTCTTATATTACCTGACCCCCTACCTCCCACAAGCCTCCACCCTTAGCCCGTGCCATATGCACGCCAGCAATTACAGTCGGTGTGTGCTGTACTCATGTCAACCTGTCATCCCTCTCCTTCCTCTCTCTTCCCTTTCCTTCCTTCCTTCTTTCCTTTTCCTCCTCTCTGGACCTGGTAGGCCTGGGAACGCCCTAATTACACTCAGCACCCTCCTCCTCCTGGCAGACTCCAAGCGACACAGCCGTGACAGCAGTGGGGCATCACGGGAGAAGCTTTGAGAGGCTGTGGGTGTCGGGGAGGGGTGTGTTGGTGCAGCCTGGCAGAGGGAGAATCCTCTGGATGTGGCAAAGAGGTACTGGTTACGTGCAGTTTGCCAGAGCAAAGGCAGAGTGGTAAAATAGAAACTCACACAAACATCCGCAGGACACACTTCATCCCTTCTGCCACTGCACCAAGGACTGTTGCAAGCTCACGGTTGATAAGGAGCTGAAGCCAAAATAACAAGCTTGGGTCTTCAGTAGAAATGCCAACATTTATCCCTTAATAATCACTGAACACTGCCATACAAATCCAGGAACTCCGCAAAGCCAATATCCTGCAGATGTGTCCCCATGTTGCCGAGCGGCGCGCACACACTAATGAAATGCAGGGGGATGACTGTGGCAGAGACCTTTGATCCTTTAATATGAGAGAATAATTAAAGGAGCAACAATCTTGCAACACGGCCTCAGGAATACAGAACAGATTCTCAACTATGCACAGCAGCTGCATATGCCCCAATACACAGGACATAAATATCTGGTAGGAAAAAAAAAAAAAAAAAAATCATAGAATAAAAATGCTGAAAAACACAATTACACTTCCTGCCATTACGACTGAAAGCATGCGATCGTTTTAATACGCTTCTTGTTAGCTATGTGCCTGGCTTCTGGTCCCTTTCAGCGATAGGAGGAGGCCAGGACGCTTGGTCGAGTCGCAGTTCTTCTGTGGTCAGTCGCAGCAGGGCGACCGCCAACTCTGCTCACTACGCTGGCTGGGCACAGCGCTCTGTGGTCGTACTTTCCTTGGCTGGATGAACTACCAACTCTGTGGTGGGTCCTAAAAACAACACTTGCAGCCACATGGGTGGATCCATGTGCTCTCTTTAATATTTGGAGTTGGATTTCATTTCTACACTCCTTTTACGGGAAACAAACGAAGATCACCGTGTCAAAGAAGAATTAACAAAAGGCGAGGCATTAATCTCACAAGACAAAACGAGGCTATTGTTCGTGGCATCAGTAGTTCTGATGTGGCGTTGATTCATCCCCGCATGTCATCATTAAAAAGAAAACATGTCAAACCTGGATCAACAATAACATCTCAACTCATTCAAAAGAGTTTGTTTGGCGAGTTCATCGCTAGCTAATCTGTGGAAACCAGTGGAACCAGAGGCACATTTTTACCGGTTAATTGTCCGTGGAAGTCAAAAGACGATTCTCACGGAATGATTCATTTTAGTCAAAAAGAAACAAAAAGTATGACTAGCTATACTTTTTTTCTGTTCTACTCCTAATAGTTTAAAACAAATATGGTTATATAAAGGTGTGAGCGCCATGCGTGCAGTAGATTATCTGATTTACTAAAATAAGCTGAAATGAAGCAGATACACACAAAGCATACCTTTTAAAAGAAATTATTGGTGTTGAAATGTCAAAAATCCATAGTTTGCTTTGTTTACTGTAAACGAATGTTTTTGTGTGACTAGAATAACTATTTTTAATAATGGAGGCCACTTTTGAACATTTTTGTTTGATTAGGGGTCTTAATCACTAATAGTTCAAAAAGAGCCAGCCAATCCCAACAGGGGACCACATTTACATCCAATAAAATACATTTGAGTATAAAGTCTTCATTGGAAAAAAAAATCTACACTTACATTTCAATATTTACAAATTTTAGGATTTTTTTTTTTTTACAGTTATCTTCACAAATTATGCAAATGCATTACCAAATAAAAAAAAACTGAGGAAAAATAACAATTCATGGGTTTAAAATGAGGGTCAAAATTAACGAAGAAGCAAATTGACGCCAACCCGCATAATTGTTAGTAGTGTTTGTTTACTTTAATCAGCGAGACTGGCTGAGTGAGCGTAGTTAGGGTCACAAATTTGTGCAGCAAAATGAGTTTGTGGCTTGAAAGCTGAAAAGTTTGCAAACCATTACTGAATTCTGCCAGAGCATAAGCAGTCCTATTAGCCAAACCGTTAGCAGTCAAGTGTGGAAATGAGCTGATGGTAAAAGCAGCCATACAAAAACAGAAAAAAAAAAAAAAAAAAAAATACTTTTTGTTAGCTACTCATCTGGGATGACAGGGTAGCTTTTGCAGGTTGAGCCATCAACATATTCTCCCATGACTCATGGCTTTCCAATTAGTGCTGCTCATTATTTTTTTATCCCCATCATCATGATAGTTCCAGAGTAGAGTCAGCACATACTCCCATTTCACAAAGTTTGAGAACTGAACGCTATACAGCAACTCAGTCTGGTAGTTTGGCTTGAATTTTACGGAAATGCCTTAAAAAAAAAAAAAAAAAAAAAAAAAAAAGATTGGTAGATTTTTGAGGCTACCACCATAAGTTATTTTTTTTTTAAGAAGAGGATACTTATTCAATGGGATATGCTTCAAGTGTTTGTTTGTGGCGACTTCTACGGTTATGGTTTACAGCAAATTAAAACTTTTAGATAATATATAAAACTTTAAAAGTTGTGTTATGGTCTTGTAGTGGCTAACACAATCATGAGGAAGACAGCTGACATGACTGTTTACCACCAGACAGTCACTGGCATCAACTACTAAAAGGCATGGTGAAAGAAATGCACCCATTCCAGTCTCACCGGTCCCTTCCTTTGATGATGTCTACACATCAAATCTCAGAGGTCTGACCGGTCAAAATGACTCCACCACAACACCTTTTTGTGACTGAAGAGAAAAACAGGCGTAGCAACACTGAGCAGCTGTTGCTTCCAGACGTGGGAAGCCTTTTTGTGGGGACAGCAAGCACTTTCACAATCAGAAATAACCGAGGGGAGGTGTGAGAGAGCTCCTGATAAAATGAGCCTGAAGATAAAGGAAGGAGGAGAAAGTCGACAGTTCATCAAAGGGAGAAGAGTGCTTCCTTCAGGTCGGCAAAACTTCCCCTTAGTCCACGGGCTTACCCGAGTTCAGAGCCAGAAAAAGACAAGTGGAACTGAACAAGTTAGAAAAAGTGGGAAAACAGGCTTCATTTGCTTTATACTCCAGGAGATTACAGCGCTGAAACACTTCCCTCACAGTCTCCTTCTTCCTACACGTACACACACACACACACACACACACACACACACACACACACACTCCTTCTCCACATGAGTGAAAAACACAACAAAATGAGGACAAGCCCACCCTCCTAACCCCCAAATCACCTAGCTGTGCCCCCCTTCCTTCAACACAAAGCTATGCTGTGTCCAAAGCCTAGAACCTATAGTGTTGTGTCTGTCGTGATCCTTACTCCCCTCTACGAACACAAACAAGGATGTCGCCTCCCAATCCACGACCATCTGTGGCCCCCCCACTATCTCGCCTTTCCAGCTGGCTCAAAAAAAAAAAAAAAACCTTTTGTAAGCCCCTCTTTCCACCTAACATCCAAAGTACAGACTCCGCCTCTTTGGACCCAAATCGGAGACAAACACATGATCAACACCTCATCACAGAAAGGAATGAGGAAAAGTGCTTATCTACACTTTCCTGTTTTGAATGTGACTGCAGGAGAGTGCATGCGTGTGTGTGTGTGTGTGTGTGCTTTGTTGGTTTCTTCAGGGTCGGCAGGATGCGTTTCTGAGCTTTACACCACAGACCCTTTGCTTTTATTTCCTTTACTCGAGTGACTCGAATGACTTGATTGGTCGGCATGTGAACTTTGGAACATGTCCCACTGTCTCCCGTCTCCATCTGTATGTCGTTTCCTTTCTGCGTCTAAACACTCGCATTATCCTGCATTCACATGTGCAAAGCCGCTACCTCCTCTCTGTCGTCAAACGAAATTCTTTTGTCCTGAAAACAATATCGGCACATTTCCATCAGTTCTGCAATACGTGTTAAGTGAAATGGGCTTCGGGTTTACAATGCCCCGGAAAAGGTTTTTGCTGTTGGACTGCATGCGATACACAAACACAAAGCAGTGCATCACTGTGAAGAGTATGGAAATTGATACGTAGTACTTTCATAATTAAAAATCTGAAAAGTGTGGTGTACATTTGATTTCTTAATGTGACAGAGTCGCTGTTCAAAACTTGAGGGACAAGAAAACAAGTAGTTCAAGTAAGGCGTTCAATAGCTCTGGAACGGCTGTAAGAAATTACCCATTCATGTAAAGTTGGTTACATCTCGGGTTTGAGCAACAACTACAAAATTTAAAACAACTGATGATATTGTAGAAAGCCGAGTAGTGACCGAAGCTCATCTCTCCAACAAGAAGGGTGAAAAAATGGTGAAGAAGGTAAAGAAAAAAAAAATCTCTGGTAGAAAAATGCTGATTATTTTTACATTACTGCAAAAAATAAGAAAAAAAATATTTACTTCAAGGCTTTTTATTCATAGTTACCAGGTGTGCCAATAAATGCAGAGGACAGCATACATATAGCAACTCAATAAAACGACTAGTTGCACTTTCCTATCCCTGCAGGCTTAATTAAATGACCAGAAGACACCAGCCAGTCACACCACTCCTTATTCAAACTGTGTGGATCAGCAGGCCGTCTCGACCCACATTCCCCACCAATTTACAGAAACAGATGGGGATGAAAGCATGCAGATATATGGATGCACCTGCTGTTTGAGGCCTAAAGGAATCCCAGCCTCAAGTAAAGACAGACCCCATTTTCTGCCTGTTACGGCGAAGGTCCGCTCAGCCGGCATGTGTGCGGATTCTGCGGAACTCAGCAGCACCACAGCACGGATAGTTACGGCCGACAGAGCTGAGGAGAATTGGTCGATTTAGGCCCAGAGGACCGACGTGTATGGAAACCAATTCATCTGAGTCATTTTGTTGCAGCTTTAGGTCGGCAGAAGCTATCATCTCATCCTGTGGCAGAGCTCCCTCATGCATAGGCACCGCTCTCCCCGTCTGGCCTAGTCTAATCCTAAAAAAAAAAAAAAAAAAAAAAACCCTTCCTGTAACTTTTCAAGGAGGTATGAAATTACTGCCCCCAACGTACAGTGAATGGACCAGAGTGCAAGAGGATTTTTGCACTTCTCTTACGAAAAGCGGTGCATGGCGAAATGTTGCCTCACCGTGCCCGTCAGCACTGCGGCAGCAGCGTGGAGCTGACGTTCGAGTGGAGATGGCCACACTGAGAAAAGGGAGAGAAGAGCGATGGGGAAGTCGTGAGCGGCACAAGAATTGTACAAGGGCGAAAGCAAAGTGCTCGTTCGGCAAGGAGTGTGTACAAGGGGCTAAATAAGGTCAGATGTGCCGTTGCCAGGACAACGGCCAATCCGTAGCTGGGACTGGTGCCAAGCCAGTGCCCCACCCATTCATCCATCGTTTGCTCCTTTCGTCTTTTTTCCCCCTGCATCACGTCTGTTGGACAGCCTAAACCTCAGAGTAATGAGTGCTCTCCATGTTTTCAGCGATCTAAATGGAGCTGCTGTGAAAACACACGGCTGATTTGCGTAGGTGCCTGGCTCGTATACGTAAACCTGAACACGGCAGCGGTACCGCAACCGCTCAGACTTTGATAGGGCCAACCTATAAGACGGGAAGGGGATCTTACTGTGACAGCTATGATAGGTGGCTTCAAAGCAGGGATTCAAACTATTTATAAAATCCATCAAACAGCTTTTCCTGCAAAGTGGCAGGCAACCTGATCCATTGCGTCAACATCATTTGTCTTATGCGTATGTACTAACATGCCTTATGGTGATGTATGTAGATCTCAGAGCCTGCAGACAAATTAATGTTAACTTTAAGGAGGAGAGCACAGATTTTTAGAAGACCCTTCATTTAGGTTTCCACTGCAATGAATGGCACAAATGGGAAAAAAAAAAAAGAGTGGAAATTTTAATAACACACTGACTGACTTCATTTAAAATACAATAAAACTGAATTTACTTCAACATTATTTGGATTGTTAGTTTCTGTTCTTGTAAACACATTTCATTTATTAAAATGGAAAAAGCTATCTATATCGACCAGACGCCTTGATAGAAAGTAACTGCTTCCTAAATCTTAACTTGAAGTATTTCTGACAACTGGCAACGACTCGGAAGAACTTTGGCCCACTATTTTTTACAGAATTACAGCAACATTGGAGTGTGTCAAGCAATCTGATAATAGTCCACTCAAAAACATTTGAGACATTTTTTTTTTTTTAGTCATTTTCTGACTGCAAAACCCAGGCGTTCTTAATCTTAAGGTCAGAACTGATGCCTGAAGACCATCCTCCAGGAGTTTTTGCAAAAACGCAGAATTCATGGCTCCATCAAACACAGAAAGTCAACCAGTTCCTAAAGCAGCAAAGCAGCTTCAGACCACCACACATCCACCTCCATGCTTAGTTACTGGAATTATGTTATTTTCCTAAAAAAAAAAAAAGTTCCACATTTTCTCATGAAAGTGGCAACCAACTATTTAAGCTTTTACTTTGTAAGAAAGATATGAAAGACAACTTTCTTATCTGTGTTTGGCACAATCTATGCACAGCAGTTTCTTTGTATTTCCTAGAGAAGTAAAATGTCGCCTTTAATTAAAAAAAATAAAAAAGTAGTCTGCATTCCACTTGGCCTTCCTGTTATCTATTGAAAGTCTTGTGCTCTCTCTCTCTCTCACAGCCTGAACGAAACACATTTAAGTCTCAACATGTTGTAGAGAGAACAGGTACATTTTAGATATATGACCTGAGTTTCTTCTGACATCTTACCAAGACAGAACATGTACATTTTAAGCTTTTTAGATTTTTTTTATTTTTTTGAAAACTTTCCTCATCAGTTTGGGCTGATTAAGCTAAACTTTTTATTTTTAAAGAGGCAAATTATTACTGAGAAAATTTATCAGTTTATCTCTTATGAATAATCCTTTTAACATTGTACAATTTATACTTTTTAGCACTATTAATTTTTCCATCTCCTCTCTCTGGAGCTCACTTTAAGACATATATTCTACACTTTTAACTGCATTAACCTGCGCTGATCAGTGGCCCAAGTCTGTCAGCCCACCTGTTTAAGTAGGTTAAGAGGAACACAGAAACATAAAGCCTTTAAAACACACACACGCACGTACCCAGACAGTCACTACTTTGAAAAGGGCACTTGCAAAGCATATACACTCAGCCAATAAATCAGACCTGGCTTTGAAAATCCATCATTTTCAAACTAGGTCAGCCTCCTGACGGTGAAACCTCTATCCAATTTGTGCATACCATTTTTTTGTCTTGTTACCCACGATGTTAAGGTCGATGCTGGATGGGCAGCGTACACTTGTCTTTGTAATCTCAGGTGAGCATCCCCCCTCTCGCTTACCCCCCTCCCCGACTCCGATTTTGCGGCGGTTGTTCACCCAGAACTGGGTGGTTGGTGGGCTAGAGGCTGTCGGTGCCGTTTGTCAGTCAAACACACATGTACAAAACATTTCTAGGAGACATGCTCAAATACATCCAACTGGCCTGAATAATTTAAAGTGTGGGAGGGAGGGGAGAGGAGAAGCGGAGGCCGATGAAGAAGAGCTGAGGAGTAAATAGGGTAAGCTTGCCACTTTCAGTGCTTTAGTCTTGGTCAACTTACTTAAAAACTTCTATTCTTGGTTTTACTCCCCATCTACCTCAAGTCTCATTTCCTTCTCCAGTTTGTGTGCCTGCACCGTACCACCCTCTCCTTCCACCTCCCTCCCCTCAGTCTCTCTCTCTCTCTCTCTGTTTATCTAAGCACTTTCACGGTCACTGCCTTAGAATCCCAGGAGTCTAAACTGCCTGCTTCCCCTCTCCCACCCTCTTCGCAGCGGATCCATGGTCTCCATCTTTTTCCATCACATCGGTTGAGAGTCATATCGCTCTGCGTGTCGGGTGTATGGAAGGTCCACTTAATTCCCCCTCAAGGCATCCAGCTTTCGCCCGTTCTAGTCACGCAGAGCTGTACCAACCCGCACCTCGCGAATACGAACAGAAATCAAAAGGGGAACGACGAATCATTTTCTATTGTTTTGTTCTAGGAAAGTTAACGATTTTATACAAAAACAAATAATGAACGACGACAACTTTAGTTTGAGGTTGTGCTTTAAAATACATTTCTGTTCCTTCTGGTTGGCCTGGCAGCTGCTGGTTTTCTTGGAGAGACCAGTTGAGGCCAAAGTTCCTCAACACGGATGAAAAGTTCAGACACAATAAGACGGGAAGGAGGAGGGGGCGACTGCTGGATGGATTTAGGAGTAGAAAGGAAGGAAGTGGTGAGGGTCATGAGGAGAGGTGCAGACAGGATTAACTGATTAATTTGGGATTAGAGATGACTGCTCGACGTTTTAGGTAATGAACCACAATGACCCAAAAAATTAAAAGATTACCACATAGGAGGTAAGGTATGTAGGACTGTTTTTTGCTCCAATTAATGACAAAAGGTCTGTTGTAAATCTGAGGCAAGCACCTTTAAAAAAAAAAAAAAACAAAAAAAAACCTGTATATAACTTTCTGTTCTCTAAACAAGTCCATCTGGAAATATATTTTAAAACATTAATGAGTGGAGATTTCATGACCAGGCTTTTGCTACTTGAGTGTTTTAGATGAACTCTCCATACTCATAAACATCAAGCCACCGCCCTGGTGTTTTGAGAAGACCGCTGCACACAATGACTGCATTTGCAACTGAATGCAGGAGCAATGAGATTCATGAGTTCTCCTGCTATTAGATCATAGCTGTGCAGATTGTCAACAGGCTATTTTTCTCCATTTCCATTCAGCAAGAATTAAAAAACATAACAACACAAAATCAACTTCTGCTCTGGATCCTGTCAGACTGTAAATGACAGTTATCTGATTTGTTGGGATTAGTCTAAAATAGTTTCATGTCGTCTGATGCTTGTTAATTGCGGTGATGCACAGCAGCGCTCCCAGTGTGTGTTCCTTTCTGAAAGATTTCACCCATAATTTTACTTTTGAGTTTGTGAGTCTCAACTAAAAACAAACCAACATGAAAACTTCTAATAAATGTAAAAAAAACAAAAAACAAAAAAAACGCTTTCACTTTTAGACTTTAAATATATATATTAATTTACGTCTAGATGCCTATGGAATATCGAAAAACATGGTTTAGATGGAATAATAATAATTTTGTTAAAAAAAAAGAATCATCCAATCATCGTGTGATCATGTCAAAACATCTTGTTACACACTTAATTTAACATTACCAAAAAGCTTCAACCATGGCACCAATAAGAAAATTAAAAAGTTGGCAATTATTAAAAGTATTCCCTTGCAAAACTGTTGACTATGGTTGTTTGTATGACATCAGACAAAGCAGTGGGTGAAAACAACAAACAATGTCCGCTCAGAAATTGAGTAAAACAACTCAATTTGCTGCATAATATCCTAAAAACATTTAAATGGGAAAAAGATAAAACGGGAAGAAAAAAAAACAGATCACCAAGAAGCTTGGATCAAATTGTGCATTTTTTTTTTTTTTAAGTGAAAAGAGATATTTCATATCTTGATCTACCAAAGCACCGTCTTGAATCTGATTTCTTGCGAGCTTAAATGGGCTTCTGATACAGTCGGTCTCTTGTTGTTTTTTTTTTTTTTTAAGTCATGTGACTCCACCGCTTTGCCAAGCCAGGAAAGCGCCGTCAGCTCTAAATGAAGTGTGGTTCCTCCTTGGGCTCTCCCCAGAGTCTGAGCAGCCACGTGTGTTCGCAGGCAGGCCGATGGTACTATCGGCATCACGTGCGCCTCTCCCTACGACACCTGTACGCGAGCCTGCGTCATGAACTGTGAGGTGGAGGAAGGGTTCGCCCCTCACTCCTTTACTCTGACGGTTACTGTAATGCTTTCCGACACCCCCTCTTCTCTCCTCTCAGCCTCTCCCATCCCTTTGTCCCTGGGGGCCCTTCCTTTGCCGTTTGGGGAGTTGAAATCTGTTGACTCTTTCTCCACCATCCTCTCCTTAACACATTCTTCATCTCTCAGTTCCTCCACTGTGGGTCTAATGTTTTTACTTTCTCTAGGGGCTTAAAAAATACAAGGCAGTGAGGCAGCATCTCTGTTCATTTGTGTGGTGTGTGCGTGTGTGTGTGTGTGGTACGGGTGTCTCAGTGCAAAAAAACAAAACAAAATGAGGCAAAAATCAGTGTGCTGCGTATCACTGTGGGTTGAAAGTAGGTTGCATTATACTTCTGGGAGGCAGAGCCAAAATATTAGCTTTTGTTCTACCACAAGAAAAAAAAAAAATCTAAATTTCTAACATTTCTAGAAGTTTACTTTATGCTCTTGCAAAAATACGGTAGACAAATAAATTTACAATTGTTTTGGCCATATTCGGGGTTCTCACATATTTTACACTGTAAATTTATGGGAGATATTTCTGTGTTGGTGCAAGATTTAAAAACAGAAACTGTAAAAATTCCTCGACAGAATTTCTTTTTTATAGACGACTAATAAATGGACAACTTGGATAGATGGACGAATGACCTATGGACAAAAAGCTGGCTGCATGGTTGAGAGATTGGACAAAGTTAATGGATGGACAGATGGAGAAAACTATATATAGAGAGATTTACATTTAGAAATTCAAATATTATTTAACACACCGTTTTCCATATTCTTGAGTATTTGTCAAGACCTGGATAAAAGTTGACATTCCTAGTATTCCAGTCTACATATAAACCACTTTCTTGCAGGTTTAGTAGTGTGCAAAGTTTTTTTTCTGCAAGGTTTACTGCCACTAATCCATTTCCCGCAAACTCACTAAAGACGCTGTAGTGCAAAGTGTAGAAAGACGTGTGGTCAGACACAAACAGATTTATGGCCAACGGAGGATGTAATGAGAGCTAAATCAATAAGTGAAGTAGAAAGTGATGAGCTCTGCTCATCACTTTCATGCATGTCTCTTCATGCAGATTTGCTTTTTTATTTTTGAAGCATTTCTTTTTTTTTTTGCTTTTTCTTCTTTAAAGGAGTGCAACCTGAAGATAACTTTACTTTAAATTATCTACGTTTATCTTTTACTGTAAAATCCCAGGGCAGAATACATTAGCATAATTTGTCATTGCTCTGTGATACAGCAGGGACCAATTACCATTTTAAAATCTTTGTTTCAAACCTGCAATAGCTTAATATTACACTGTCATGTCTCTACATTTCCCAGGGCTTTTAATGTGATGCCAGAGAAAGTGATTGAGTTCTCCTGGCTTTATGAAGTAAGAGTGCTTCCTAAAGAAAAAAGGGCTCTTAAGACTTTATCTTCACAAGAAAACACAAATTTGACTGTATGGAAACATTTTCAGCTGTTAAAACCATAGATAGCCGTAGAATGAAAATGGAACGAGTGGCACCTATTTCTCTTATCAAAGTAAGACAGTTTTAAATCTTTAGTTTGTGGTATAAAAGCTTCATGTTTGTGAGAAAGTCAGGTTTTAGCTCAAGTTACTAAAATCAGATAATGTTGCACAATTTTTATTTTGTTTTTTTGTGAATCCCAGGATATAGTGAAACTGATGTTTTTATTTAACTGTAACATACTATAAAAATCTAATACCGGCACATTTCATTGGAAACCCTAACCCTTTAAATTTTAAGTTGAAATTTAAGTTAATGAAGGGGAACTTGAAACCTCTTTCTTGTCATTTAGCAAGAATCATTTAGTTAGAAACCACAAAGAGTAACTTATTTCACCATAATTACTTTAATTTTATAGAAAACAGAGATCCAAATCAGGCATGGTTTCTGGGAGAACAAAAAAAAAAAAAAAAAGGATTTATCACAAAAAAGAAACAAGTTTCTGCCCCTTAGCACCCGTCATCAGTGGAGGTATGATGTCTCTGTGTCCTTCCGGCAGTCAGAACCTTGTCTTGTACAATAATCCAGACTCCTGCTACAGCCTTTTGCTCTGCCTGGCTCAATACTAATTCAATTTCTGTCTCTGGGAATTCCCAGGCTGCCTTTCTGGTAGGATTTCTGAGCTGAGTGGAAGAGCACCGTGCGAGGCCATGTGTACTTGAAAGCGCGAGCGCAGCTTCAGCGTGCACACGTGTGAGAGAAATTCTGCAACCTTCGTGTTGGCTAAACAAGCGTCACATTGTTGCGTTTTATCCTGGATTAGATTGACAGCGTTTCCCACATTTCTCGTCTAAGCATTCTTTGCCTCCCCCCCGTCCCCAAGTTTAATTGCTTGTTTTGTACCAAATATTTTTGTATCAAATGAGTACACAGCTCGTTTGACACCAGTAACAATGGCAGCTCATTGTAAGCCGTGAATGAATGAATGAATGAATGAATGAATGAATACGCTCACGCTCTACGTTCGCCGGCAGCTCTTAAACCACCATAACCTCCCTCTTCACACGCACGCGGCGCAGCAGCCATCTTGTGCCAAACGGGCTGCGCCGTGCCAACAGCGCACCTCATTTCATTTCGCAGCTGTTCCGGCTCACTCGGAGACATTTGCACGACGCAGCTTATTACACTTTAATGCGCCCTAATATTGATGCATGTGTGTACACAGAGAACCGGGCGGACGTGGAGAGAGAAATTGGGAATGCGATGGGTCCATATGCAGTCTGGTGATAATGCGAGGAGGCGACGATAATATCTGGCTGGTAAATTGGTATCGATTGACTAAATATCCTGACCAGGGGGAGAGAGGCGGCCGTCCTTTCATGCCTCTACACCGTGTCTGCTCGGAGCTGCACTGTGACTATCTGATCCATTTTAATACAGACGTCCTCACCGCCGCCAGGCCTCTGCCTCAAACCTCATTTTCAATACAGTATGCCCCGACTCTTCCCGTGCACAGGCATCTCGGTGTTACCTTCAGCCGGAAAGATAGTTTTTATTGTGCAACCATTATATTCATGTTGCATGCATTCTGGGGTGTAATGTATCACTTGGCAGGAGAATGGAGGAATACAGGTTACATACCGATGCGCACCACAGAGAGAAACAAACATAATCACAGGCTGATACCAAGTTATATCAAAGCTTTTTGAGGTTTCTAGACTGCAAAAATCTTCAAACAAAAATATTCCTAAGGCTCTAAAAAGATGCCAGAAAATGTGAAATAGCTGGCTAAAAGAAGTCACTGACACAATCACCGACTTACAAGAAAGAAATGCATCTTCAAATCTTTCATTTTGAAAAAAAAAAAAAAAACAATCGCATGAGCTCCACCAGTAAGTCTTATAAGGGTAAAATCATGTTAAACCTGTTGGCCACTTACAAGCAGTTGAGTGTTAAGCAGCCGACTGAAAGCTGGCTACCTAAACAGACAGCACAGCTAATTAATCAGCTAATATTTGCTGGTGTGTTATTTGTAAAAAGAGCAGAATGGCAAAAGATCTTCTACACATTTAGTTGAAAACTACTGTAAAGTTTTAGAGGGTGTTTGTGAAGGTGCAACCTGTTCAATCACATTTTCAATTCACACAGACCAAGTATTTATTTATCCTGCCGTTGCTTAATATGACTTCCTGCTAATGAATATCCATATTTCGGTTGTCTAGCAAAAAGCCATTGATGCTCTCCACCGAGGAGGATGAGGCACAAGTTCAGATCACAAAAACTGCAAGCTAATTGGAAAGTTAAGGAGAAGGAAAAAAAACCCAAAACAAAACATATGGGACAGCAATAGAGAAAAGTGCAGCCTTGAGAGGTGTTTAGTTTAGGGAACAGTCACAGCTGGAACACTGCTTATAATCACTCTGTGTTTAAGTGTCACTTTTTGAAGCAAGAAACTTGACATTAGCAGGCGTTTCGATATTCTTGCTTAAAAATAGCAACAAGTTGTACATTTTTATCTTAAGATTCCGTGTAAACAAAATAAACGGGGACATTTTTACTCAAGGGTCTCATACTGTGGGAATCTTATACCGGTCCATACCTTATCAGTAACAAGCAACAACATTGAATGCACAATGCCCTTTCAAATACATGCCCCGCGTTTATGACAAATACAAGCAGAGGCATCCAAAGGCAACAATCCACCTTTTCCTTGAACACTTAAGTCACACCTAAAATCAACTAGCAAGTGGAAACAAAACAATAACCCATTTAGATGAGAGGCCAGCGCAGTGGTTGGTAAATGTTCTCACAGCCGTGCACCGCCGGCTGGAAGAGGAGTTTTCTCAGCAAAAGCCACTTTCACAGCTCGTTCTGAGGAGGAGAGAAGTTTGAAAACTCGAGAAGGAAGGATGATGAAAAAGATTGGAGCAGAATTCGAGTGTTTCTGACGCTTGGCAGGTACATTTCGAGGCTGTAAAATTAATCACAGCTCCAACTATTCATCAAGGAAACAAAGTCTTTCCCTTTTACCTAAACGAGCAAGTGGTCTAAAAGCACACACACACACACACCCTCTCTCTCCTACAAACACACCTCTGACTGAGCCATTGTTCCTCTTGAAACAAACTTCAGCCGACAACAATGCTACCAAATGTCAATTCTCAAGCTTTTTACAAGCCGCCAAAAAAAAACAAACAAACAAAAAAACACTGCCCCGCATTGTTTCCTGACGGAGATGAAGCAGCTCAAGGGTGCACACAAAGCGTGCTCACTCAGAGATAATACACCCCAATCCACAAACAAACAGACAAGGCATGCTTACAAAAGACAGACAAGGTACGCAAATGCCATCTCTGAATCTACACAGGTCGCAGCGCAGCCGTTACTGAGACAATGGAGAGAAAACAGGTAAAAAAAGGAAGAGAGAGACACTGATACAGCTACATGACAGATGAGGAGGGGGGTGGGGGGGGAGGAGAGGAGGCGGACGAGGGAAGAGAAATTGCTTTGTTAGCAGGACAGGGAATAAAGTGTAATTACCTCACTGTGGGTTTGTTGATTATAGTTCAGCCAGGTTCTCCATGTTAATCATTTACCAGGGGAAGACAGAGATTAGTAGAGACAGACACAGAGAAGAGAGATGGCAGACAGTATGAAAAATACTTTCACTTAAGCCCACCCGTGCAACGGAGGAGCGATGGATGCTCAATAATGACTGCGACGTGATTAAGCAAAAAATAATAATATAAAAATAAAAGAATCTCCTCCTGCCGAGACATGATTACAAACGGCGTCTGCCTTCACTTCGGCGTGTGGCATGTTTTTGTCTGCTACTCGCAACACTGACCGGATCGGGAGATGCGTGTGCGCGGTGAAGGTGCGGTATGCGAGTCGTGATTTAAAGCAGATCATTCATGAGCGCAGGCAGAGAGAAACAACGCCTAAACACAGCAGAGATTACGCGGGAGACTTACGAGGGCCTCTTTCAATAAAGATGCAGAAAAACCAACACAACCGTTGGTTGCACTGTTTAAACATGCTCCACTGGCTCACAGCTCCAGCTCAGAGTTTGTCTAAGGGATGACGGACGGATAGAGGCAGAAAGAAACGGGTTTTTGTTGTTTTTTTGTTTGTTGTTTTTTTACTTTAAAGACTATGTCCAAACTTGAAAAGTGGGTTCAAGTGGGGAAACTGCTGGGAAAAGCATGTTATATTATTCTTGCTACGCCAGTACATGCTAAATAATCTGTTTCATCCCATTTCCCAAGTACTTGTTTCTTCATCCGGTGTTTGGCGGATTAAACCCAGGGAATGCCGGTTTCCCAACGCGGTTAGTAATGTGATGGGAGAGCCGAGTGGTGGTTGGGTTTCTACCTTCCTCGCCTTGGGCACGTCTCTGAGATCTGAACATCTCGTACTTCCAGGTGCTCCAGGTAGTTTGCAGTGATGAAATATGACAGAACTGGAAGATAATTCCTGGCAGATTCATAATCGATTCTCCTCAAATTGGCATCTTTTTTTTCGTAATGCATTTTTTGCGACCCTGTTAACTATTTGTAACAAAATGTGACAAAGGTTCTGTAATCACGCCCCGATGTCTTTGCAATTTAAACAGAGCTGCAACACAAAAAGACTTTTTTTTGGTCCATTTCACTTAAAGAAAAGAATCTACCTAATAATTATGTAGACCTTGATATGAGGCATTGACCTCCTTAGGCTAAATCCTGAACAGATTTGTCTCACCTGCTATGATTAAATCCATTTAGCATTCAGCTTTATCCGCTGGGAGTTAGTAAAAAGATCATATGGTCAAAATACCCACTTGCCTATTAATTGTGCACTCTGATGTTGAGTCAGCCAGTAAAAGAAAATATAGTGATGTTTTGGAAGTTGAATATTAAAACCAGGACTCTTTGTGACTTCAGTTATGAGGATCTCGGGGATAGTAATAAAGTCACCTTACAAGAAAAGCAGCAAACATTCAAAGAAGAAATGCAAAGAATAAAACAAAAAATGAAGTAAAAAAAACAATTGTGCAAGAAGCTCACCTCTTTTGAGGAATCCAAGAATGAAAAGAACAGGAAAAATAATAAGCCAAAGAACGAGGAATCGAAGTGGCTTATTTTTGGTTCAGATGAGGGTAACATTTGTTCTCGTTAACAGATGTATGGGACGACGCTCGTATACAGCATCTCCAAAATCATATCTCGCTAGAGTAATTCAATAGGTGAAGTTTTGGTGCTTTGAGTAAACTTTCCGACAGATTCCTGAGTGGATTTTATAAGGTTCAGTGTGGTCTCAAAAAAAAAAAAAAAAAAAAAAAAAGACAGCTGCATCAGCAAAATGGCTGGTCAAAGTGTTTGACTCAACAGGTTTTAAAGGACACTGAGGTGCTACAAGAGAAGTATGAATACTATTATAAAAGTGTTAGAGCTTCTTGCTCAGGAGAGAGGTAACAAATATGGCCCGCACTCACAAATACTCTGTGAAGTGTGGTTATATAATTTTACTGACCTTTAACTGCTCCAGGAAGTATATAATAATTTCTCATCTAATAAGAGACTATTGCTCTGAAGGAGGCACAGCTGTAAAACCAGGCGCGATCGTAAACTCTCTTCATAAAAAGAAGAAGAAAAAAAAAAAGAAATCATAAAAGAGGGGGGAACACTTGAGCACCACAAAGATGGAGGCCATGGTATCTGATCCCACAGCGTTGGCCGCTGACCCCCATCACTTCCATTTCAGAGCTCCATTTTTCAATCAGGAGAGTGCTAAATGTTCGCCCGTTAAAAGTGTTTTACTGAGCCTTTGTTACAGGCATATTAGCAAGCAAAGGGCAGAGCGCCGAGGCTCCGCCGTCTCCACTCCACTGCCCCCGCTTCATTAAAACCATAAATCTAGATGTCGAAGGAATGGTGGCAGCGAGAGACCGTCTCCTGTCAACCACACTAAAGAGAGCATGTCCTCCAACAATCGACGGTAACCTAACATGATCTTATTTTGTAACCTTTGTTGGGTCAGTGTTTATTCTGTGCCAGTACGTCCAAAGATGTTGGAAATATTAATAGTTCATTAGTGAACAAGTTATGCAATTCTCAAACTAAAGTCTGTTCTGTAAAGCACCATCTAATAGCTATACCAATCTAAGCTGCCATCATGTACCACAGAGAAGTGATTTTACCCTTGACATATTGTAGCTTTGTATTAAAGAATTATTAAGTAATAAAGACTGATTATGTCACCACTGAATAAGCCCACCCCCATCATTGTTAATCTATTGATCTGGCAGCATTTTTGGGTAATCAAGACACAAATAATTTGTAAGCACTGTGGGAAAACAATGACTAGCCGTTAGCTGCTGCAGTTAGCTTGTTGTTGACAAAAAAACATAAGGGTCTGTTCCTCAAGATGTAAACAGATGTGGCACAACATTTTGCAATTTTAAAATGCCACACTGTTTTTAACAACAACAACAACAAAAACATCAAGTTTTTGTATGCTCAGGTAATAAACGTGAGGATTTCTATGTTTTTAGGAACATAGAAATTCAATGTCTCACAGTTATTAGCCGCTAATGATGCCTCAGTTGTCTTCTGCTTGTTCTCATTGAAAAGGTAGTAAGCAATTTTACTGTTTTTTTTATATTCTCTCATTTAAAAAAAAATAAAATCTGCCATCAGTGTTGAAATTGAACTGTGTCACGAAGCTATATCTAGTTTTGAAATCAATAATATTGCTAAATCAAATCAAACTATAACTATGAGCCAATAATGCGAGACTGGAAACGCTCAAGTCCAGATACACTGTTTCTATTTTTTAAGACTCGGTTATTCTTGAGTTGCCCTGCTTCTTTGCCAGATTAATCTAAAAGTTCAGGAAGAAATAAATAAGTAAATGTGACAGTCTAGATAAAGATTTTACAAAGAAATATTTTGCACTCTAAGAATACTTTAAGCGGCTAACTGCTAATGCTGCTAATGTTAGCATTTGCTTTTTGGCACTAAAAGCCAAAAATATAGGACTGTGCTTTGTGGTGATAAAAGCTCTCAAGACATGAAGATGACTAATTTTTTTCAGATTAATCAGAAGTCTTTCTAGCATTTCAAGCTCAGATTTCTGAGATACGAGGGTAATGGCTACAAGGTTAACACCCTGCATTGGTGTTAACCATGACGTAATAAAGTGTTTTCTTAGATGCCCTTTTATGTCGATGAGTCAAGGAGTAATTAGTCAAATTAGTCAAGGGCAGGCTGACAAACACGTTCACACGTTTTTACGAAGCACTTGCTACTTAACTATTTTTGTGTGGTTACATTTTAGGTACTTAATGCAAAAAGAAACATTGACATGAGCTATACTGACTCATCAAAAAAGCCTGACAGAACAGTGAGAATACCTCAACTGACTAACTGTTCACTACACACAACGCTAAAGTTAGCATGTGCTTCATAAGTTATTGTCAGTACTAAAATAAGCAGCCATTTCCACGGGTGGGATGAGAAAAATAATAAAAGGCTATAATGTTTTTCAGTATTTCTTGTTACACTAAAGCCTATGCTTTAGTGTAACAATAATTGTGATTCAATATTTTTGATGAGTTCTACTTAACACTTGGACACCAAGCAGGTGGGACAGAATTTATGCATTTATTTCAAGAAATGTTTGACAGAAACATGAATGCAAATCCAAAACTACTCTGTCCTGAATCAATATTTGGCTTGCCATTTCCTCCACCCTCTCCTGAGGGAAATAAGACTGCAAAGCAACTAGATGCTCTGCTATAGTCACTCTGCAGCCCTGTGGCGATCAGATAATTAATTAACTGAATTGAATAAGAAGGGATCTATCTGTTTAAACATATTAGTTGAACAATGATTAAAAAAAAGTCTAACAAACGGCTAATAAAATAGCTAATATTATTACTACGAATATCACAATGTAAAACATTTAAACAACATTCGACTCTTTTAACTAAAGTCCGAAAAGTGGATATTTTGGGGCTTTGAGTCCTGCAGTGCAGCACAGAGGCACAAAAGGCATAGCACCCGTGTTCCTCTCCCCTCTGCCTCACTGCATTTACAGGCCTCAAGACAACCTGGCTGGCTGGCAGGCAGCTAATAGAAAATATGGGATGGGAAAATGACTGAAGCTCAACTAATCACACTGCCAATAACCATCACAGCACAGGAGGGAGTCGCGAGACATAAAGGAGGGGGAGCACAGACAAAAAAAAAAAAATTAAATGGAGAGCAGGATGTAACAAGGGAACTAATGAAGAAGAAGAAGGGGAGGGAGAAGAGGAGAGGAGAGGAGAGCGAGTCTAGGGTGTTCTGGACATCACTGCTCCACTGATAGCTTTGTGATTGGGTGGTGTTGCTGATGAGAGTGATTCTCTGCCACAGTGGGTCACCCTCCACCTGATGGCATTGTGACTGTGTGCTGTGCAGCAGAGTGTGTGCGGCACCGTCGCCGACTGTGACCATTCATCCCCAAATCGCTGGGGGACATGAAGGGGTTTCCTAATCCTTGCAGAGTTCCTCCTAAAACACGTTTCTGTTGGATCCCAATTTGCAATTCTGGGTTTTACTTGCCTGGATAGAAACGCTGGCTGGCTCTAACGCACAAGATAAGAACTGCAGCAACGACCAACAAGCCTCAGGAAAGACATTTTTGGTCTCGGGAATCATGTTTAGATCCTCTGTATGTACATGAAAATTAGAGATGCAACAAAAATGCTACAATGTTTGAGAGAATTTGTAAAAAAAATAAATAAATAAATCAACCAACAAAATGCACATCGACTGATTTTTAGGTAAATAAAAATAAAAGTTACAAATATATGCTTTGGGCCACAAAAAGGGATAATTTTTTAATGCATGGATTTTCTGTTTTACTAAAATACTTCCCTTATAATGCCTACTTTAATCATATAGGACTTTGTAACAAGTTGTGCTAGAACACTGCACAGCAAGAACCATCAACATTATTGAAGAACATGTAATTCATATTTTATGCAACATGAATTTTTATTTAACCTTTCTTTCCCCCAGGATAAAAACCCGCTAAAATCGAAAACCTATTTTTTTGGAGGAAAGATGACTTATTTCTATAAACAAAAACTGGCAGTCCAAATGTAAAAAGAAAAACAGAAATCCACGTTAGCCAGGAAAATGCCGATCAGTGCATCAGTAACATTAACATTATAGACATAATCTTGTACAGTAAAACATTTGAGAAATTCTGATTTACTGCAGCCACAGAAAACATTGCCATTTATATTCCTGTCTTGTGCATTTAATGAACATTTGACTACAAATATGAAAAGGAAATCTGCATACATAGCTCTGCTGCTCTCTGCAAGTACCTCTCAAGTTACAGGGGCCAATTGTTTTTCAATCTTTACTCCCCGACAGTGACCAGTCCCTAACCAGTTTCACTGAGCTCAAGAGAGACTGTCATGCCTTTCCTGGTTTAAAGTCCTTTTAATCAGAGGCCAGAAAAAATGCAGGAGTGGCACACTTTTTATTGAGCTGCTGCTAAGAACAACATACCGTACATGGTGCTCCACATTGCCAGACAGCTGACTAAATAAAGGCTAAAAGACATCCCTTTATTCTACTTCGTTGAAGTATTTGGAGTCTAGACTGGTCTCTGTAGTCTGGGCTGACTCCAGCTCCAGCTCACTCCTTGTGAATCTCCCCCAAACTCTTCTATGAGCTTTGCTCCACAATACTCTCAAGGCTGCTTGATGCCTTTTCCCACCACAGTTTTTCCTTTCACTAAACTTTTGGATAGTGTGCTTCTATGCATCTCTCCAAAAAAGCAAGACTCTTTAACATTGGCCTTATTTAGCTTAGCCTTCTCGTGGAAAAACAACCATCTGTTTGACAACTGTAAAACCAGTCTCTCTCACAGTTATGTTACCCATAAAAGTTTATTAACTTGCTAACTGTTTTTTTGTTGTTGTTGTTTTAAATGTAGTCATAATCCATATGCTTCCCTTAGCTCAAATCTTAGACAGGCATAAGAAGCCAAACCTATTGCTTTGGGCACCTTTTGTGCTCCATATGCTCATATACGGCCCTCTGAGCAGCCATCTTCTTTTGCTGGACATTTTTCTCTCTTGCAAAAAGTGTAAGTGTCCTTCTGCAAAAACTGTGTTCATCCAACTGAAATAAATGTATGAGATATGTTACTTTGTGTGCAATTTGTTTGCGTAAAACGTTACTTTCATTTTCATTTTAAAGCGCCTCCATGTAGAGTGAGTCTCTGAACAAGCCTGTAAGACAATAGTTGACGTGTTTTTGAGTCTCTGCAAGTTTCACACCTCAAGCGCCCAATTAGACCATCCTGGAACACCTGGATAAGTCCCACTCTGCCAACCCTAATGGCCCCAATCAACCCATTACACGCATATCTTCTCATCACCAAACCGATGCACAAAAGCACATAAGACCATAATGAACACCTAAGCCATGAGAACGTCATAAGTGGCATTAATGACAACAAACGTTTCAACAGAAACCCATATTTCAGACTCTGTTTAAACAGAATAATAAGTAACTGCAGAATGGTTATTATGAGGAAGATAAGAGGCTGCCTGGAGAAGGTGTGAGCAGATAACTGGGTCTTAGGTGAACCCAGTTTTCCACTGTATCAACATTAGTTGTTTTTCTTGTTATTTTTTACTCCAGTAGCCTCATAGCCTGAAGACTTCGAGCAATCGTTCCTGCTCCACGCCCCCCTTTAATTAAGCGCACAAAACACGCGATCTGCTCGCATAGCTGAAATTCTTGAAAACAAACTAAGCTCTGAGTCATGCTCAAGGAGCTCAGGTTGTTGTGCAACTGCGTGGCAGGACGAGTTCAGGCCGGCTCCGTTTGTTTTACACACAGGGCCCGAAGACTGAATCAGCCTGACAAGCCTCAGCTCTAACCCGATCTGCTGCTGCTGCTGCTGCTGCTCGTGTTTGTCCTGAGGGGCAGCATCCCTGATTGCCCAGCAAGGAGGTTTCTTACCTTGTGTTCGTAGAGTTCCAGTAAACCACGTGTCTCTTCGCCACCACAGCGGAGATGATGTTTAGGAGGAAAACTGTTGCTTTAAGGGCGCCCGCAGCTCCCGGTGCGCGCAGGCAGGCCATCCCAGAGCGGTTGTTGTGCAGCCGATTGAGAGGGAGGAAGTCAGGTTGGGAGACCTGACAGAAGAGGCGCGGTGATCAGCTGGCTGTTCCTGTTGAACATTTAAGTTTCAGCAACTCATGCAAGCGGTGCCGCACTTTCGCTAGACCGGCGCCTGCTCCAGAATGGCATGATGTACCAGGAAGAACTCATTCAAATAGCGCAGGAAAAAAAAAAATACAAAAAAAAAATAAAAAATAAATAAAAAATAAGAACAAAAATCACAACCACAGAGGTTGAAGAAGGTGCGCCGCCCCCCGCCCCAAAAGTGCGCTCCTGAGAATGTACTCAAATCCAGACTTCTAGTTTAAAGCAGAAGTCTCTCTAAACGAAGATGTCACCTGAGTTCAAAAAGGCTTTCTAATAAATTAAATGACATAGCCTGCCAACTGGTTTGGCAGCAACAGGCTGCACAGAGGAGAGAGGGCGGATGCACCGAGCTCAGGGCGGTGCCGGGCAAACTTCGAGCCAATCGGTCCATAAGGGTGTGGTTATATGTGACACCAGAGTGCAACAGTTAAATCCTTGAGAGGTGCGCCCACTGGTGTGGGGGTACCGCCTGCGACAGTTTCGCCATTACAGGAAAACCCAGAAAGACTCTCTGGTTTTACATTTTTTTTTTTTTTTTAACCTGAAGTGACCAGAGACGGAGCGTGGGAAACCGGGTCCTGGGCAGAACCAGGAGAAAATGTCCCCTAAGAAACCTCAGGGGCTTACCATACCTTGTCTGTCTGTCTTTCAGGTAGACTGTCTTTTACTACATTTTGTGGCACTTATTTTTGATATTTCAAACATAGAATGCAATATATTTTACTTTTACTTCATTTTTTCCCTCAGTATCTTTTTGACTTAAATGTACAGTTTTACTCAACGTTAGTTATGTGCTGTATAGGTATGTTGGATATCAGCTTTGTGGTCCACTTGTCTAACATTTATGATGCATACACTTCTTGCAATATGTGTTTTATTTTGGCATTTTTCCTTGTATGATTTAGATTTTTTTCTTTTTCATTTCTTTTTACACATTTTTGATGTAAATGTGGGTGTGCAGAGTGAGTTGGTGCAGAAGCTGCGTGATTCCTACAGAAGAGCTGTACAAATGAAAGCAGAGTTTTACCTCTACAACACTAACCTTGAAATCTGGAAAAAAAAAAAATCACAGCGATCCATGTTATTGCTTCCATTCTTCTCTGTCAGAAATTTACATACAATGCCTTTATCCAATGTAGGACTACAATGCCTTCGTGGAGTTTGAGAAAGTACTGGTTTATAAAAGTACTCAGGTTAATTTACAACAGACACTTCTTCCTTGATGATGTTAAGTTAAAAAAAAAATCTGCAAAGATATCACGAAGAGAGCGGTGAACCTCCACATGTCTGGTTCATCATTGGGTGCAATTTCCAGATACCAGAAGATACCCAGTTCATCTTTACCATTATAAACAGTATGAAAATGCCCAGCCGTCATGACATTCAAGAAGAAGACGGGTTATGTGTTCCAGGTGATGTATCTTGAAGCATTATGTGTGAATTGACCTCAGAACAGTAAGTAAAGAGCTTGTGAAAATGCTGGCTGAAGCTTTTAGAGAGCGCCATTATCCACAATAAAACATGTCCTTGTGGGCACAGCTGAAAGGTGGCTCAGTTACACTTGTTCTGTGGGAATGGGACCGAATTCAAGAAAACTGTTTAGAGGAACTTTTAGAAAGACACCCAAAATGGCTAACCAAAGTCATGCAGTTTAAAAGATGAATCTGCTGATCCATTAAAAGTTTAGTCTGGATATATTTCAGATAATGACAAAAATGTGTTATTTGTCTTCTTAAGTTGTCTATTTAAATATCTGTTGTACGTTACAAAGTGAACTGAGTACACTTCAACTAATGACAACTTTTATGGCGTACCCACTTCCAGAAGTACCAAATATGACAGACCTGAAAGGTTTGTTGGAAAATACGGTTTGAACCTCAGAACTTGTAGATTCTCCACGAGCAGCTCCTCTGAGATAAACAAGGTATACGTGGGGTATTGAGCAATGCAGTATAAAGAGCAGGTGCCCCTTAAAAGAGGTTAAAGACCTCGACGTGAGTTTGACCATTGTCGCATGTCTCTGCCCCCTTCCGATCGGATTGCTGTCTAATAAAGGCCAATAGTGCCTAAAAAGTTATTACAAAAAAACAAAAAAAAACAAAGTATACGTTTTAGCCTTGCAACTCCTTGCATACACTGAAAAGGCATCACTTCTTTGAACAAAAGCAAAGTATAGTTCTCTAATGACTGATTTTGTTTCAAGAGTGACATTTAAGCAGATGATTCGGCTTGTGTGTGTTCTGCTTTTTTAAAAATTTTGTTGGTCATTCCAAGGGAAGATGTAGCCGCTGTAATCACTATACCTCCATGGGTGGAAGCCACTGGTGGTCTTCTGTAATTACCTGATTTCCTAACATATGTGCATCTGTGAGATCACTAACCCCGCCATTTCTCTGCCACTATCACCCATCAAAGACTTTGAGTTATTAGCAGCTGCGGCTGCGCATTAGTCGCCTTCCTCACCACAGGGCCTCCTCCTTATCTCGGCTCCTCTGTCTTTCATTACGTGAGTGCGTGGCTCGCCGTGTTTGTGCGCGCGGGACAAGGACTCATTAGCTTACTTCCTGGAGGTCCTGATCATTAATTTCCCATGATGCCTCAGTTCTCCTGTGTGGCTAATTTGCCCCTGGTGAGTTGGCGCTCCCTTTGCAAACATGCAACGGACTGTGGTGGACTCGCTCCCTCTGCGGGGTTCTCCTTTTCAATCATTTTGATAGATCCATAAGACTAGACCCTTCCTTTCAAAGTTGTGTGACAAAAAAAATCTTTTTTGTTTAACTCATTTTTATTCTCCCTCTCAGGAAAAACAAAACAAAACAAAAACCCCTTTTAAACCTCAATTTGGGACTGTCTTGAGAGAATAGCAGTTAAACTATTCAGTAACCCTGCAGCTAACTCCTTATAAATTGACCCGATTTTCCTCTCGACTCAGATTAAATTGGAGAGAAAAAGGCTTTCATTTACCTCAAGGGAAAGGCAATTGATATGTGGTCATGATGCACAAAAGTGGGAGCAAAGCTGATAAATTTTGCACATTGAAATGTTGTTTTAGCTCAACAAAGAAAGGAGAATATTTTAGCAGTAATTTGAAATCTGAAATCTTTGCTGCCTCTCTTTTCGTCCTCCATCTTCTGTATGTCTATTCATCATTATCAGCAGTCTGTCCAAAACATCTTTTCTCAGTCTTGATCCATCATCCGTCCCAATTTTTACTTTCATTGATCTTCTCACTGCTGGTCAGATGTGTTTTTTTCCACCCGATGGTCCCTTGAAAGAGTTTATTTCAGCAACACTCGCTAGTACTCCACAGCTCTGGTCAGACATTTTTTCACACCCATCACAGGCAATGAATCTGGTGTTAATTTTGATCAGGCTATGATGTGTTTCAACATTTTTCAACAGTGAAGTTATTATAAAATGTACAACTTCAACGAGTTTTGCAAACAAGAATTTGGTTCGCAAGCCTGAATTCATTGTGAATTATCTATATGTCACCAAGTACAAGGCCTACTGTTATGTTAGCAAGAAGGCCTGGTCTTTGCTATATTTCTATGTGGCTGAAGTTGGAAAAGTGATCAGACTCTAACTTGTCTCTCATGTGCAGTTATATTGGACGTGAAAGGGACATTCTCCAAAATATCTTGGTATGCACATTAACAGTTCCTTTTCCTGGAGCTACAGAGCTGAGTCAAGCTCTCGCAAAACTGCACCACAGCACCAGAATAAATGGCTATGGAGAATTGGAAGATTATTATCAGCTTTGGTAAGAAACTGTGAAGCAGTGTAGTCAAATGGTCAAAACAGATGAACAAAAAAGTCAGCATCAACCACCAGTTCCAGGTTCTTCTGGTGAATTTTATTGTTTTGCATTTTTTTTTACACTCTAACATCCATCTTACCCATTTAAAATCCTACTGGTCTTATACCAAATTGTCTGCACACCTGCACTTCATTAAACCATCCCATAATAGTCCAAGTCAAACCAAACAACATCTAAACAGAGAAAAGGAATAAGATTATTAATCTAATTTACAAACTCAAAAACATTTAAGACAGGGTAACCTAAAATGTAACTTTAAAGGAAACAAACAAACGATATATATATAAAAAGAAAACTCTCCATTTGGTAGAACCCAGTGATGCAATCAGTGACATCATGCAGCCATTTAAGCAGGAAATGCTGGGCCGGTGTTCTATCAGCTGTCAGAATATCATACATGCAGTCAGTACCATGCCCACGCATGCGCATTAAGAAGTCCGACCGTCAGTGGAGTTGTCAGTCCAGCATACGCAACAAGTTATGATGAAAATAAGCCATTAAATTGTTTATAATATGACATAATACGATAACTATATAGATATACTTGCGTTGTCGTGGTTTCAAAGCGAATTTAAAGCAGGACTGGCTGCAGCTGCAGTCAACTACAACACACGCCCGTGTAAAACTCATTAACCTACTTAACCGCTAAGTCAGGATGCCATATAACTGTTAATAACAAAGTGTCTGATGATCTACGTCATGATTCTATGTTGCTGATTACATAAAATCATATGGTAATGACAGTGTATACATGTCAGAGCTAAGCGTATGACTATCTGACAACGCATGCTGATCTGACAGAACACCGGCCCCTCCCATAC
>NW_015113060.1:236510-246182 GCF_001443285.1 Poecilia latipinna | reverse complement strand
GTACGATTCATCTGCTCGTCTCTGTACTTATTAGATTGGACTGGAGTGTCGCTGAGAGCCGTTGTTCTATCAGATAGTCATACGCTGTCAGAATAGCAAACATGCAGTGAGTACCATGCCTGCGCATTAAGAAGTCCGACAGTCAGAGGAGTTGTCAGTTCACCATACGCAGCAAGTTATGACGAAAATAAGTTATTAAATTGTTTTCAATGATAACTATATAGATATACATGTGTTGTCATGGTTTCAAAGTGTGTTTAAAGCAGGTCTGGCTGCAGCTGGATGCCATACAACTGTTAATAACTTAATGATCTACGTCATGATTCTATGTTGCTGATTACATAAAATCATATGGTAATGACAGTGTATACATGTCAGAGCTAAGCGTATGACTATCTGACAACGCATGCTGATCTGACAGAACACCGGCCCCTCCCATACACCTGCTCAGGCTGTAGCATCTGAAAACAGATAAACAATGGTGAGTAAAAAAGAAAAACAAATAACATACCAGAAATGTACCTTGAACAAAAGAAACATTCTCATTCATCCAGTGGTTTAGCTTTAGCTAAAATATATACATAGATGTAACCTGCAACGCAATGCTACCACAAACAAACCCGAAATGATAAAGCAAATAAAGCAAAGCTGCAAGTGCAATGTTTAAATTAAAGCACTACGACCAACTATAGAAAGATTAAATAAATTAGAAATAAAGATTAAGGGACAAGTGGTAAACACAAACTGAACCACTTTGTCACAGAAACCTTTGATTTTTCAAGTCGGACTTTCAAATTAGAGGGGGGATTCCTGTGAATTTTTACAAAAGGAAACTACAGAGATCCAACTTTGGATACAATGCCGATACCTTGGCGCAGCTCTTAGAGACTCCCAAAAAAACCCCTAGGCTGCAACCAGGTACATCTTCTCTTGATTTCTCACACTTTATATTTCCAACTTATCAAGCATGAACATGTGGCTAACCCCCACTGGTTAACAACAACAGAGATTATACACATATTTATGTGTATTTAGAGCAGAAAACTTTTATTTATTTATTTATTTATTTATTTATTTATTTATTTATTTATTTATTTATTTATTTATTTATTTATTTAATTTTTATCACTAGCGGCAACTTACGATGTATATTTAGACACTTTCTAATGTTGTGTCTGCTGCTGTTTTAAAGGACATTTCATATTTGAATGAGTTCTTTCTAAAATATGCTCGACAAAGTGAAGGTCCATCTGAAAGGCGATACTTTGGCTTTTTTTTTTTTTAGGGTTGCAGAAAAGACGTCTGTTTGCCAGCATATTACTGTCATTGTCTGTTCAGCCAGACTTGTTCTGCTTGCCGCCACTCTTCCTCCCGTTGCTGCAGCATCTCTAAACAGAAGCTCAGTGGTGCCCTATTCTTATTACTGAAACCTTGACAGACATTAAGGGACGCATAGGAGTTGGCTTCGTTCTCCATTTCTGCATCATTAGATTCAATCTAGAATAAACACATGTCTGCATTTTTCATCCACATCTGGGTCTTGCGTCAGTCTTGTCTACAGTTTTGATCAGTCTTGCCCCTGGACCGATCAGGAACGCAGAAACATCATCCTACTTTTTTTTCTTGTGCAACTTACAGTGAAACTTTTGGCTGCATTCAAATACAACAAAGTTTCCTACTCTGAAAGTTTAGATTTTCTTTAAACATTGTAAAGCAATTTAAACTTGTTTTTCTTTTTGATCTTAATTATACAACAGCTGCTGTTGTCAAGTCTTTAGGAAACTTGAAGATTACAGTCAGCGTTTGCCTTTATGAACATTTAGCTTCACGTCTACCTCCTAAATACTTTACAACAGATTATTGTCCCGTCATTTTATCTGCATTCTGCCTGTCTTTTATTTATTTATTTTTTTCGTTTTGGTTTAGCAATCAGACTATACTTTTAACTTTTCTTTCTCTGAACAAATGATCACAGATTTAGTCAGACATACACTTACAAAAGAAGTCCTTTTTGTCTTTATCTTTGCTATTTTGTTCTCTCCTGAACTGTATTTTTTTTTCCTTGCCTTTAGTCTGCACACCCACGCCACTTACTTGCACCGGGGCCAATTTTATGGGGTCGCTACTTTGCCTGTGTGTGTTTTTTCCCTTCTCACCTTTTTTTCCCTCCTTTTGTTAATGGCACATTGTGTGTTGCTCTTATATTTTTGCTGTGTGTACCTCCGCTCTTTTCCTCCCCTTTCTGCCGCTGCTTCTCAGTTCCATAATTACAGCTCTGGACTCAAGCCGTGATGGTAAACGCTTTTCTATTCCCCTCTCTCCATCACTCACCCTCAATCTCTGTCGTTCTCTTTTTCCCACCAAGCAAATTACATCTTGGTTACTATAGAGACGTGTTTATTAAATGGTTTTTACCACACTTTCTTAGTTCCTCTAAAGGCCCCATCACCCACTCCCCCCCAGTCTCTCTGCTTTGTCCTCATCCCAACCTGCTTTTCTCTGTGTTTACTTTTTTTCTTGCACTCTCGCGTATTGATGGCCATTTCGTCTTTTTGTTGTCTGGAGAGCATCTTCGGCGTCTTCTTTGGTGACTAATAGTTGCTATTTGTAAAAGAAAAGATGAGAAGTGAGTGCGCTGGATAGATTTTCAATGCAGCCGTTGTGCCCATTGTTACTGCCGGTACAACATGTAAGCAGATAAAGAGGCAAGGTCTCGTATTGTACTGATTCGGGATGTGCTATCCATTACTATTGACTTTATAAGTGGCCCCCACTGAATACAGCACTCTGAGATGTGAGCAGTTGTTGCTCTCTTGTCTTCTCATCAGTGCTGTCCAATCTGTGTCTTTGTGTTTCTATTTATTCCAACTCTGATTGTGAAGCTACAGATCCGAACTCCAACCCCGTTTTACAGCAAATCCATTTCAAAGCCAAGAATCTTACTTTTGTGGGCGTTTCATGTGGACCAAAGTGAGTTCAGGGTTTTCTGTGCTTCCAGGCTTTTGTCCGTAACTTTCTGTCCACAAGATCCATCCATTTAAAATGGACAGAAAGTACTAAGGACTCTGTAGATTTGAGTAAGGAATAAATGCAATGTGTGCAGGAACCCCGCCATGTAGAAAAATAAAGATTTTTTGTTTTGTTTTTGTCTGTATGTTCTGTCTAACTTTAGAGTTGCCCAACCCTTCAGTTTTCAGCAACAATCAGACATCGACAGACACCTCTTTGTCTTCCTGGCGACTTTCGCCTCCTGACTCTTTGAACACATTTCCATGCAGACGAGACAAAAGTCTGAAAGTATTCCAAAAGGGCATTACCTTCAAGCAGGGCAGAGAGACAGTCACGGAAAAAAAAAACAAACAAAAAAACTTTTTCTCCATCTGAAGCTCGTATTATAACAGTACAAACACGTGATTCACTAGTTTCCAATGCATGTTAAAAACTTTTGGAGGAAGTTTGAGCCACTCTTTTCTGCAGGAGAGATTGAGCAGCCGGTTTAAGGTTATGCCATGAATTTACGTCTGACTAGACCACTTCAAAACTTTTGTGTTCTTGTCATTTTGAGTCATTCAGAAGCGTGGGTCTTTAATATGTTTCCTTCTCTTTTATAGACTGTCTGTGTGCTGTTTGCTTCCTGTTTTAAATTGATTATTGTCCTCCCCCAACCAGTGAATATGATAGATGTGACTGTGATAGACAGGATACAGGTATTTTTTCATAAAATATGTTAAATGTAATTTAACGAATGTTTAATCTGATCTGACAATGGTCTGACGTTGTCTTATAAAATGTATTTTTAACTTCAGACCCTGGTAACTTTAGAGCTCTTGTAATTTTGGATGGGAATACAGGTAACAAAGTAAAAAAAAAAAACAAACAAACAAGTGAAGCAATGCATTACGGCTGTTAAATCTTCCTGGTACTGTGGCAAACGTTATGTGCTGTTTGTACAACATGCCATGACATAACATTTGACATGGTTAAAAGGAATTTGGGTACATGCCATTTATAAAGAAAACAATGACGAGACACATTGATAGAACAAATGTTTTAAATCATTTACATGTTTTCAAAAATAATGTATTTGTCTACTTAGCTTTTTTTTGTGTTTTTTTGAAAGTGCAGGTACATTTTTAATAGCATGTATCCAGACCTATACTTCATGTATGTTTTTCATAGCTGACAGCATTTCCGTAGGTCATGACTGAAACTTTTGCTTGCAAATTTGAGTTTTTTATGATATCTTTGCACATATATTTTCTTTTTACTGCTGAAAATGTCAAAGTCCCTTCTGTCAAAAGGTCATACTTGCAGAACATTTTTACTCTTAATAACCAACCGTTTCCCTTTTCGTCCTGTTCTTATTCTCAGCGTCTTCACTTCACATCTGTCACCTGCCTCCTTACCCACATGTCTTAGCCTCCTTTTTGTCCTGGATTCATGAACTGTTAATAGAGTCAACTGGAAGCAAGACACAAAGCCTGGCCTGCACAGCCATCTGTTCTTCTGTTGACGCCATTAGCCTGCTCACTACATGCACCTCTCCCATTCATCTCCATGCTAGCATCATTTTCACCTCACCCCTCCATGGTCCATCCTGTGCCGTCCTTCCTCGTCCCAAACGATGCAGCATCTCTCCAAGCTCCTGCTCTCCACCCTCTGCAGAGAAATTAACTTTGAGATGAACGACGCGGTGGCAGTTTGTGCGCACTCAGTTTGATACTCTGCCAAATAAGAAGAGAAAAAAAAAAACTGTGAAGGTTATGTCTTGTTCTGTTTGCTGCCAACACACTGTTTCTGCTCTGGTATCTGAAAACAAACACACTTTCTCTTTGCCAAACAAGATGGTTTGTTTATTTCCAGTGAAATAAATGGTTTTACTGACTGTTTTAATGTTAATTTTGAGCATAATTTAGGTGCAATAAAATTCACTGCATACCGTAACATGATTTTATTCGTTTTAAAATTGTGACCTAAAATAACGGCAGTTGGCTTTAATGCCATTTTTTAAAATTAATATCTACTTTTTAAAATCTATATTAGCCCACAGATGCCCACTCATTTCATACTACTTCCTCGTGGTTTGTTGTTCCTCCTTTATTAAGACAACGAAAGAGATGTTTCCCAGTCTAATGTACGTATGAGTGTGTTCTTGTGGGCAGTGACCTGATGGGGGATTTGGCAGGTGTGCTTTTGTGGTAGGAACTAAAAGCAAGATAATTGTCCTCTGGGGAAACATTAAAACAGGGAGAACCACTTAAAGTTAGAGACTAAAGATGAAAGATGCATTTTTAATGCAATATCAGTGATTTATTGTTGATTAAAGTTTTTGTTTGTTGCGCATTATAGATCCGAATCATGGGCTGAGATCATCCGTCCATCCTCCTCTGCAGTGCAGCACGATCTTCTGCTGCTGCAGGTGATGTTTTGTGCTACTTTCTGTGGTTCACATTCAGCAAGTAATCGGTAATGCAGCAATACGTGGATTGGTAATACATTATCAGTCAATGACAACCCAGTCTTTCCATCCTATCTAATCTCCACCAACAACAACAAAAAAAATATAGCCTCTTAAAAATAGTCAAGCACATAACAATCTAAAAGCACAAAAAAACATCAGATCAATATAGAAGACTACTTTAGTTCAATGTTCATGGGAAGAGTTGATGGAGCAGCTGAATATGCTGGCGTACATGATCGGAGGCCATTTTTTAAAATCATCCTCTCAATCTTTGAAAGCAGAAGGTGCAGCAATCATGATATTATCCTGTTCAAAGTGTACAAGACTATATATCCACATGTTTTAATCCATACACTTAATCTGCAAGAGACAGTTTATATGCTGTTATGGAAATCACACACAATCTGTGCAAAGCATCATCGCTTACAGGTATTGGTTGGATAAAGTGCAGCAGGCAGAGCAGAGCTGTTGCACAACAAGTTGACAAATGTAAAAAAAAAAGACTTGCTGTAGTTTTCATTAGGCAAGTCAGACTATAGACATGAAATAATCATTTTGATGGTCATCGTGGAAACATCAGACTGTGTAAATGTCAATACAGTGGAAGATATGGCTAAATATTTGCAGCTGTAGAATACATAGGCTCATTTAGATTAGTCCATAAAACACCACGACCAAACACAAGACCAAATGTTTAATGTTGCCATGGGGAAATATTACAATTAAAAATAAACTTTACATGACTGGATTTGCATGTTGTTATTAAGCAAGCAAAACTGCATAATATCCCTGATTAGGAATTAATGAAACAGACTAAACTAAATAATAATAATTAAAAAAAAACAGAAAAGGTCTGTTTTTTTAATCTCTAACTCCTGTTACACTGGCTGGTGGCTTGTGATTTGAATTATTAATTGCTAGTTTTTGTCTTATTGCTCTAAGATGTGGATTCTGGGGACTGTGGCGGTCTGCTGCGCTGCTTATCCCCTCTCATCAGAACAAGGGTGAAAATGATATCGTCTAATGATTAGCCTCTTATGCTCCCCTCGCCTCCACTCCCTTGCTGTCTTTCAGTAAATGAGAGAAAGTGATACGGTTCTCTAATGACCAGTGTGAATAATTACCATCTAAATAAAGGTCCTGTTTGCTGCTAGAAATCTTCGACTTTGTCTCTCACCATCTTTAATTCTCCGTTGGACTATTTTCCCCATTCCTCAAAGTTCATTCTTCCCATTGATATTCTTTTGTTTTGTCCATTCAATTGATGATCAATTCTTATGCAGTTGTCAGTTTTTTTCATCCTCTTTTCTGTATAGTATGCCTTATTTCCTCCCACAGATCAGAGAGGAGCTCAAGCTGACATCCAATCCAGCTGCTTATTTAGCTTTTACATCCTGAATTGAAGCCAACAGAGTGAGAGCCTGGAGGACTGGAAAAAAAATGTATGTGAGAGCCAAGAAGATGCAAAGGAAAAGGAAAGCGGGAAAAAAAAGAAAAAAACTTGCCGTCTGTCCCCACGTTTATTTTGTGCTTACTAAAGTTCTTCTTCCTCCATGTTCTCCCCCTCTTTGTTGGGGTGAAGAGGAGCTGAGTTATTAAAACGCCAACCTTTCCAACAAGAGGCAATAAATCGAACTAAATATCCAAGGGAGGGAGAGAAAAGGAGTGAGACAGAGAAAGAAGTGAGGGAAATGAAAAATTGGTAATGTGCAAGTCAAGAAGGAAGAATTTTGAGGGAGAGGAGAAGCTCTGAGTGAAAGCAGACGAGTAAAGAGCATTTCAACCGGCTGGCCTCGCCTCATCCACAGGCAGGTCGGCCAATCAGGGTTTAACGCAGCATCAATATGAATCAGTTGTCTTGTGAACAAGTCTTTTTAAGGCAGTTTGTAGGGAACATGTTAAGTTCAGGCTAATGCCACAAAGCGCTTTGTATATCAATCCTGATGCCTTCAGATGTATGAGACTCCAAAACCGAATCCAAACAAATACAACAATTATTATGTGTGAATTACAGTGCAGTGAAACGTGTCAAGCGCACTGATCTGAAGCATATAAAAAGTTCACTAAATTTGGCAACGGCTTAGTCAAAGTCTGGACTCAAATCTGATTGACTTTAAACATTCATGCTTCAAAAAAAAAAAAACCCTGGGATAGAAAGATGTGTGGGCTAAAACTCCTCCAGAACAGAGCTAGCATCAGCTGTTAGCTTTTCAGGACAGTTACCTTTACACAATCGGTCAGGGTGGGTTAGATAACCTTTAACCTAAAAAAAATAGAATCCTAATTTTATTTGACAATTTCAAGATCTTCTTTTTTTGTTTTTACTCAGGTTATTATTGTAATATTAAGAGTTATAGAAATTATTATATACATACACATGACATTGAGTGTGCATGGTGTGAGATTTCCCTGAATAAGGTGAAGACAACCCTTATTATACAATGTTTTCTTATTAAATTAATTACGTGTCATTTCTTATTTATGGAATTATTAAAAGTAATATGTTATATTATGCATTTAAATAACTTCAATTACTTTTTAAAAATATCATTTTCTAGTTTAATCATAATATTCACTCACTGTGGTGAGTTTGATGAAGTTATACACTACAAAAGCATGATTTTAGTCTTTTTTTTTTGTTTGCTTATTTTTTATCAAACTGGGACACTTTTATTGTCCAGTTCACCACAAATGTTATGTCATTTTCCTTCTTTCTTTATTACAAAGGTTCACTGAATTAGAAAATATTTTTTGTATCTCTAGACATCATGTCTCACAGTTTAAAGAATGAGATGTAGAATACATTAAAATTAAAAATCTCCTGGGTGGGATAAAGACAAACGATGCAATTTTCAATAAGTGAATGGAAGAAAAAGGAATTTTATAACAGGTTTTAGCCTGTAGGAACAATAAAGGTTTCCAACCAATTCCTGTTTATACACAAAATCTTCTGCTTCATGTTTTCCTAAACTCCTTTCTGTACTACCTTTATTATCATTGTTATTATATCTTTGAAAACAATTACATGACAGAGGGATACAAAAAAATAAAAATAAAAAAACACCAGGCCACACGTAAACACTTAAATTATCCGAACGTCTGGGATTTTATATCTGTGCTGCGTAATGTGTTAAAAATCTTCACTCCAACCTCTCAAGTCTCACTGAGCGACACAGTTCACACTTTCTCCACACACTCGCACGCTACAAATCAATTTCCCCATGAAGTGAAAAACAAATTCACAGCAAATGGCAGGACTGAGCATCAAGAGTGCAGCAGGTTTATAGACCAATTAGGGTGAAAGTGAGAAATATCCACTGGAGGCTGCCACGTGTACTGCATAAACCAGACCCAGAATAACCAGCCCTGCTAGGCAGAACAAACACCAAACGTTAGTTTGGATGTTCTATCCCAAATTATGTCTGAAAGCAAACATTTAAAAAAAAAAAAAAAAAAGTTACATGCCTCTGAAGGTCTGAATCAGGAGACTGTGACTCTCCCAAACCCCATGGCTCATTTCTTCATTGCAGATATTCAGCAGTTATATTGTGAGTGATCATAAATAGTGCATCTATTCCTGAAATAAGGACATTATTAATAAATTCTTCTTCTTCTTCTTCTGACATGTAGGAGTTTGGGCAGTTGCCCAGGGCAGCATTAGGAAGGGTTGGCACAGAAGCACCAAATAAAACATAACTTATCCATCAGTTTGGACATGAACGAGTTTCTGTTCATGGTGGTCAAAGCGTATCCTGAGCAACTAGAGAGACTATATTATGTCTTTTTTTAATTTTTTTTTACAGCACAGTATTTTATCCCACCAGGGGATCTCATTTGATTTTACTGTAGTTGGTTTGGGTGCAGCAGAAGGAAGATCTCACCAAGATCTCATGCAAGAACTGTCATTTCCTCTGACTTAAAGCAAGAGATATTGATTTGCAGTCTCTAAGCATATGAACCAGTGTTTTCCCAACCTTTTGCATGGGTCAACATTGTCCTTTAGTGACTCATAAGTTACTAAAGTTACATTTCTTTTATTCAAAGCCCCAAAACAATTTTGAACTTGCATAACAAAAAAGTTAAGCGAGAAATATTTTAATAAAATGAACAGCATTGTAAGATAATTTGGAGACAAGAGATTTGTAACTTATTCCTGATCCAAAACATTAAAAGATTATCACATGATTTATATATATATATATATATATATA
>NW_015113060.1:211974-233319 GCF_001443285.1 Poecilia latipinna | reverse complement strand
TATATATATATATATATATATATATATATATATATATATATATATATATATATATATATATATATATATATATATATATATATATATATTTAAATCTTGAAAAAGGTTTTCTGAAAAAAACAAAAAAACTGCTAAGTTTATTATATGAGTAAACGGTTGTACAAAGGTCTGCTATTGAGTTAAAGTAGATAGCTGTTTCAATAATTTATCATAGTAATAAATTGTAAAACTAAAAATGCAGTTGAAAGAAAAAACTAACAGCTTGTTTTTTTGTTTTTTTGTTTTACATTTCAGGAAGGTATTGAGATGTTTGAAATAGTATCACAGTAGATATTTAAAAATTGTACATTAATTGTGGACGAGCTTCCTTGTTTAATTGAAAACACACAGAATTATTACGAGGGCCCCAAATGGCTCACGGGCCACACGTAGGGTTTAGACCAAGGACATCCAAAAAAGAAGTGACAAATTTCAATCAACTGTCATAGAAAATATACTGCATAATTCACATCTTTTCACAGATTAAAATGTCATGGTTTTACCCTATCAGCAAATAATGTAAGATTTAGCATTCAGTTGAAATGAGTCTCACTTTTTAATTTAAAAAAAAAAAATTACTTGTTATAATTTACAATATGACTTACATCGTTTATCTTTAAAATCATGCTTTTATATTTTTAATTAACTCGTGTAATGAATGAATTAGCCTATATCACATTTTGTTATATTAATTTACAACTCTAAAAAAATTAAATAATGTACAATATATTCACAGACGTGTGTTCCTTTTTTTATTTGATGTATCAGCTGAACTCATAAGTCAACAGATGGTTGCTTTTATATTTGAAGATTTTAATTTCTTAAATGCAAGGTCATTAAAGATTTTTTTCTGTGCAGAATTAGCTTTAGGCCAATCCTATTTTAAAGTAGATTTTTGTCATTACAGTCTGAAGCACCACTGAAAACATCTTTGGACAATGCTCAAATAAATTAGAATTCGATTTTTAGAAGCTCAACAGAGGAGGCAGCATGAGTCAGATATTGGGAGGTTAAATTGTAAAATGGTTCAAGCCCTCCTAAGTGCCTCATGTTTACTTATATATATATATATATATATATATATATATATATATATATATATATATATATATATAATCCTCTGGGGGCTTTCTTCCTTCACCACCCTGATTTTGAAAGGCCTACAGTGAGGAGAGACATCAGTCATTACCCTGCCAGAAACACACAGAGACGTACACTAATTATTCACGTCCGTGTGTTGTTCAGTTTTTACTGTGTTCAGGGTAATAATGATGCTCACAAAGAGAAATGGGGCAATAAAAACCATGCTTGTTCTGCCTCTTGCATCTCTTCTCCACTGGACCAAAACATTCACTAAATGAAGTGAAAAATATGTTAGTGTTTTTTGGATCTCAGAATGCCGTTCCATTTTTTAAACAAGCTTTCCCTCATGTCTAATATTTGCATCTTGATCCTATTTCTATGTTGAAAGTCTGATTGTGTTTTTTATGTTAAGTTTAATAAATGAGTGTGGAAAGGTCACACCCATTTAATAATTGTGAAGAGAAATGGGGGGAAAGCATAAGTGGTTTTCATTATTTTTTTGCAAATAAAAGTCTCAAAGCTGTGGTTTTATATCTGTATTTAGTCCACCGGTGTCATTACTTTGCAGAACTATCTTTTGCTGAAGCAAGTTATTCTGTGGAATGTCAGCTTTGCCGATAGAAAGTTCCACTTTTACACACTCCTCTATGCAGAGGACTGATCCCTCGCCAGATGAAATGAGGATCATCTGTTAGGATCAGTTTTAAAGGCTCTCTCCTTTTTGCTGTCATTTCTGTGTTTTATGATGGAGACGATGTGTCCAGAATTTTTTTTTCCCTCACATTTCTTGCATGTAAACTAAAAAAGTTTGTTCACATTTTATGACTTGTGGCAAACTGCCATGTCAACTTCCTCTGGCTTTCTTTTAATAATGCCTGTCTTGTCAGTCTTCCATATGTGTCTCTTTATGGAGTGCATGACTGCTATTGCCTTACTGTTAATCATTCTTGACATCTCCCCCAAAGTTACCATGGGAACCAGCATTAAAAAGGGGTCTTTACCTGGTCCAAGAGCAAACCATGGTTAGTAGGTTTTCGGTTGTGCTTTGCTCTTTCAATTTCATATGTAATTTTATATATAAATATGGAACTGTACTTTTAAAAAGAATTTCATAGAGTGGAACACATCTACACTATTTACTTTTAAATGTGATAAAAAAAAAAAAAAATTAAAAAAGATGTAAAGGACAAAAATATATCCTGGCCAATTGTGATGCTAGGCAAAAATAACATTGATAAAATATTTTCTGTGACTTCTGAAGCCGATTGTTTTTCTTGGATTTTATAAAGGGGTACCAAATCTTTATAACATTTTTTAAACCCGTTTTTCAATTTTGATCAATTTTACAGCTTTCCTATAACTTGAGTTGATTTTTCACAGTAAAACTCCATAAAATACAATGAAATTTGTGGCTGTAACAGATATGCTTTGACTGTTTTACTCTGTTTTCCTCCAACCTGCTTTTTTTTAAAGCTTGCTTTGTGACTGTGTTCAGCGTTGATGAAATGTTAATGCTTGTTTCATCTGCAGTCAACAGGGCTTTTCAAAGACAGAGCAATTAAAATCTTAAGGTCAGATCTGTATACGCCAGATGCCTCTGGTTTGTTTGTTGAGACTTCGGGTTGGCGGGACGAGGTGGAGGTCAGCTGCTGACCCTTACAAATAGACCTGAAGCACACTGACAGCATCACATTGCTGGGAGAGCTGGTGGTCGACGAAGGTTAGCGCATGAAAACAAGACGATGAATAATAGAAAAGCAAAGAGGGATTGTTCGGAGAGAACGTTAGCTTGCTGTCACGTTTGCATCGTTGTTTGTTTCTCCAGCTTCCGAAGATGAATTCTCTTGGCTATGGACACAAAATGAGAAAATTTCCTCTGGTATTAAATGTACTAAACAGCCTGTTAGTTTGAATTTTATTGCTACTGTGTGTCTGTTATTTCTTCTCAGTATGTGAGTCTGCAGGCCTCAGGCTGCGAACGAGACGTGGGGTGGCACCTAACATTAATAACTGGCTTTACTTTGACAAATGGACTTAATTCAGCTCTGTATTTAGAATGCCCCCACACACACACACACACACACACACACACACAAACACACGCATCACCGTTTCATAAACACGGGGCATAGCTGGCATTGTGTGCCGCTACTAATTGAGTCACGCATTATATTGTCCGGTGGGTTAGTTTAGTGTGAAACACAGGTGGCTCTGAGATGGTTAGTGTTTGGGCTCCAGTATATTTCACTGGGACGGAGAACCCGCGTATCAATTATTCAGCCTGTGTGCTGCTCAGTCAGATACTCAGGAATCCGCCTCTCTCTGTCTTTCTCACCTGCAGGGATTACAGGGGGAGCAGTGATGGGACACACTATGCTGGTTTCACAGTGAATTAGCATGCTGCTGTTGTGTTGGCCAGCACAATGTAGGTTACCGAGAGGAAGAGCAGGCAGAGGATGCTCTCAGTGCTGGCCTTACTGGACGCTGGTGCAAGAGCAGCCCAGCTGACGGCTCAGAGAGCTTCAACCTCGAAGACCTGTGAGGCGGACATGAATTATAAAAGTGTTCCCCTGAAGTGTTATGAAGACCTTTCATCCATTGCTTGCTTGGTAAAGAAATAAAGCTTGAGGATTTAGGATGAACCTTTGACAAGACTTTAGTTTCAGAAACTTCCTGAATGTGTGGAAAAGGCGTGAAGAAAGCGTCACTGCTGCTCAGCCAAATTCGACCAGATTTATATGTTGATGTCCTCCTAAATGGGGCATGCCCCCTGCTTAAATTGCAGGTTGTATGATTTGAAAACATTTTCAACAAATTTATCCTCTAAAGTTTATCTGAAAACAAACAAATCTGTTTGAGGGAAAGAATGAATGGAAAATAAGGAATAATCCGGCCGTATTCTTTCCTTAAACCACCTTCTGATTGAAATTCAGCAGTCAGTCTTCTATGGAAAGAGTCTGGCAGCATCTTGCATATTGACTTGGCAATATTTGTCCGCTGTGCCCAACCGAGTATATTCAGCCCATATTAAATAAACGGACTTCTCAGGAGGCTGATTTCAATATTAAAAATCTTTTTTCTTGGTCTCATGTAATCTATTTGTAATTTCTGGGGACACTTGACTGAATTTTCATCAAGCGGAAACTGAAACCGTCACAATTATTGGGAATAAATATTTGAAATCTATTAAAATAGATATGTGTATTAAATGTGACTTTCTGAATAAATTACCAAAATAAACATTTGACTATGCAATTTATTTAGACGCCCCTTACGACCTCAGAGCTGGAGTGCAGAAATCTACGACAGCGTATAGAAAATGGCCGACCTCAACACTAAGAAAAAAAAAATTCAAAATCCATGAAAGACTGAAAAAGACATCAGTAAACTGAAGCACACCTTGTGTGGCTGCTTTCATGCCGAGAAAAAGTTGACCCTCATGACTGTCGCCGCGTCTCGCCGCAGGGCTACGACGGGTGGACAGCTTGCTTTAATGTCCACATTTAAACCTTCAACTGTTTTGCGTGGCAAAGCGCGGTCACCACATTTCCAGGCCGCATTTCTTCTGGGTTCATCGTGATGAGACGGGTGGGTGGACAGTAGCTTGTTAGCAGCCTCCAGCTGTGAGTGCGCTGCGACCTCTGACCCAAGTTTGGAGCTTCAAACGGCCGGGGAGGGGCGTTGCTCTGCTGGTGACCCCCGCAGCAACAGACCGAGGCTTGGTTCACAGGTCGGGAGAAGAGGAGGAGGTAAATATTCTCACAGGGAGCCCTCGAATGAGAGCGCGGGAAAAAAACAAAACAAAAAAAAAACATTTTACAATATTAATGTTTGGCTGCGCTGTGTTGGCTGCCATTAGAGAACATCTGCAAACGATAACGGCAGTCTTCTCACTTCGTCGTTCACCGTAACTGATTCATAATTGATCTATGTTTAGGTAGCGCATGTGTCCATCTTTCGTGTGACGCAAAGTGCACGTAGAGCATATTAATATGCACTTGTTTAATCCGACACACGTTACTGTTTCTAGAGTTTTATGAGGCGCGGAGGCGTTTTATTTCCTTCCTTTAAAGTCTAAGCCAAAACGTATGTTGACGCCTTCTCCGTTGAAGGCCTTTCTTCTGACATGGTTCCCGTAAACATTTAATAACGGCTGAAAGTTTGATGATTTTTTTAACCTATACCTTATCCTCATATTTTCATCCTCTTTTATCAATTGATATCTATATTTATTGATTGCAATGTGGTCTTTTTATCTACATGGTCTACTATACATTGATGCACACAAACGAAGCCTGTGCTTTCCCTACACATGTGGATAATTCATAGTTTAAATACACGAGAAATTCAAGTGGTAATATAAAAAGGCTGAAGAAAATACCTTTAAATATGTCATGCTAAATGGGATAAAATAACCACAGGTGAGGAACAAACCAGGACACCATTTATTCATTCCTAAAATCACATACTTTAAATGAACAAATAAATGTGTAATATTTTTAGCATTCCAAAGAGTTCTACAGACAATGAAACCAATAAGAGCGGGTTTTATGTATAAAGGAAAGGCCCTGTCGTCTCTGAATTGCAGACTGTCTGCAACTCGGCAGTACTCAGAAACGCTCCCAAATACATATTACCAGAACAAGTGATGAAGGGCAGCATTGAAGAACAGCAAACACCCATGGGGAGTGTGTCAGCGATGCTAAACTCTCTCCTGCTCAGGTTATTCAAAGGTTAGAATGACCACAACAGCAGGTCTGGGGCATTTAGTGCCCACATGATTCTCTGAGCGAAGCTGTTGTGCTTTTTCAAAACACATAAAACAAACAAAGAGTGACTGGACAAACTCCAGTTCAATCATAAAGTCTAATGCGAACATAAAAGTAACAATTTGCCTCATTTGGTTCACTGGAAGTCCACTGGTCAATGATGGGATTCAGTTTCCCAAATCCGCTTAAAAATTGGATCAAGGAAAGTTTTGATACCAAGAGTGAAAAAAAAAAAAAAAAAGAGTTGACCGGCTGCTCACTTTGAAGGACGAATGTTCATTTAATTCTTTAACTTTCGAGCTTACTGAAACAATGAACAGTTACAGATTAATTAATTGATTACTTAATCCAATTACAGATTTTAACAACAGTAAAATAGCAATTTGTCAAATATTTCAAACATACCTAACATCTGCTTTTCAGATACTGATTAGGGACCACGTTTCATACTGGCAGTTCTGCAGCATTCGCCGTGAATGTGCACGGATGCCTGAAGCACAGACCAGCTCGAACCCCATCCACTCTCATCCCACATCATTTAATCGCTCTTTTTGATCTCAGGAGAACAGAACGAAGCAGTCAACAGCAATGAAGCTGACCTCCTCCTTAGTGAGTGGGATTTTATGTTAGACCGACGCAAGCTAAATGGCAAATGGACTGAATTTACTCTGCACTTTTTTGACACATAGCAAACATGCAAAGCTCTTTACACTGGAGGAACATTCCCAATATACTCAGATCAGCGGGCAACCTGAGGTGAAGTGCCTTGCCTGTTGGCACAGTGACACATGACCAGAGGAAGCTAGCACATAACTGTGGAGCGAAAGGAGAAGGATACATGGATGAAAGATTAAACCCTGAGATACTTTCAGCCATCACTGTACGTGAACTTGGTTCTACCAAGTATTTACTCAAGAGAGTGGAAAACAAATGCTTGCCGTACTTTTCAGATTTTCATTTGCTAAAATCTTGGCCACAACAACAACAACCAAAAAAAGTCTTTCACTTCACAATAAAGCACTTCTATGTTTTTATCTATGGCTTATCCTAGTAAAATACAAACTTTGTAGTTGACAAGATGTGAAAAAGTTCATGAAATACGCACATATAAATAAGATGAATGAAAGAGAAAGAGAGAGTAGAAACAAGACATGAGCATGATGATAATAGAGGAAAGCATTTTTCATTGATGTGCACAATTTATGCCATAGGAGTGCAGCAGACTGCAGGAACCACTGAGACAATAAAGATAGAGCTGATTATAGTGGTTATTATTGTGTGCAACAGGAATACATTTTCTAGGAAAGTCTTATTACAGAAATTTAGAAAACAAAAAAAAAATTAAAATGAGGAGAAAACGGCTCACAGGTTGCTTCAATTATGATTCCAGATGTTAAACTGCACCTGTTTAGTCAGCTACTCAAGGGATCAATAAAAAGACAAGGGAGTTGAGAAGGGGGCGGGGAAAATAGATGGAGGTAAACAAAGTGACAGAGAGCAGCAGAGGAGGATTTTAGAGGGAGGGGGGCAGCGAGGATGAGGATGGCTGCAGGAAATGTGGTTGAAAAGCAAAAAAAAAACAAAACAGAAGCGGCATAAAGCAAGCGGGAAAAAGGAAGGGATGTAGAGTTGAGATGATGGATGTACTGCTCTCGTTTTGTGCCCCCTAACGAAGACTCTAATTAGTGTTTGTGTAATTCCACACTGTCTCCTCTGCCTGCTCATCTTAATTAACTACATTCATCTTCCCCTCCCTCCATCCATCCCTTTCTCTCATCCTCCCTCCCTCTGTCCTCCTAAAATAACATACTGACTGTCTGAACCCCACCTGGACCAGACCTGCTTTTACCTGCTCTCTCTCTCTCTCTCTCTCTACATGCACACACACACCTCTATTTTCTCCATCCTCTTCCTCCTTTTCTTTTACTGCATCCAACTTGTTCCGTCTTATATGTTATTTTCTTACTAGCTCTTCTTGAGAAAAAAAAAAAAAAAACTCAGCTCCTTTCCTTTCTCTCAGTCTCTCTCTGTTGGCTGACTTTTCCTGGTTGGTGTAAACGCCCGCACACTCCTGAGAGCCTCTGGAGCCATATATTGTGACACCTCATTTAGTCACCCTGGTCATTAATTTCATCAATAGGCTCAAGAAGTAGCAACAGCAGCACAAGAAATATATGGTTGGTCAGACTGAGTCATAAGTTACAGTCAAGTGACATCTTCTTCCACCAGCAGAGCAAATCAAGCTCAGCAGTAACTGTAAGAGAATCTAAAAGCATGGTTTGGTTTTAATGAACTGGGGTTATCTGCATTGATTAATACATGTGGTCAATTATATAGATATGGGAAAAATTTGGACACTTTATAATATCCCAAGTCTGAAATAATGTGTCAGATGAGACTTAAAAGTTCACCAAAATATCAAAAAAAAAAAAGAAAACTGGAGAATAGAAAATAACATTTTAAATGCTCTGTAAAAAAGCTATAAAATGTTTTTTTTTCTTCTTTTTACAGATTTAGGTGTTATTCTACCTTAGAAAACCTTTTTTTTTTTGTTTATCTTCTGTTTAATGAATCACATATAATCATCTCCAACCTAAATCGGAGTCTCTGTTACATTGAATTGAATTGTAGATCTCGGTCTATTGTAAAATACTGAGATAATTATAATGCATTGAAAAAGATGCTACATTCAGGGTGTTTTTTTTGTTTTGTTTTATTTTTGAGGATTTATTTGATGAGATCACAATCCTTACATCGATAATCTGGATGTTAAATGTCTGGCTGACTGGTTGTCTGTCTGTTTTGGTTATGCTTATGTGAGTTTATCTGCTTAATAAGATGATTTGTTGTTAAAATTGTAGCATTTTTATCCAAAGAACAGAAAAGACAATACAGACAACCCAAGTGCTGCATCTGATTTTTGAGCCATTTGCTGACCTTCTGGCTGAATTGTTCATTTTCTCTCTCGTGTGGTCCGTTATTTGAAGAACTGTATTATTAGCTCTCGTGTAAAAACAGATTATTCACACTGGAATTGTTTTGATTGCTCTTCACTTGAGCACGTCTGGCTAAAATTAAAAGAAACTCCAAACAGATTTATATTTCCTCTGGATGCGGCACTTTCTTTTTTCCTCCTGGATGAAGACCACCTGGGTTTACGAGACAGCAATGCAGGCTTGACTGGCAGTCAAAGGAGAAGGGGAGACTGAGGGGGCTTTGTGAAGTGCATTTACAGATGGAGATGACAGGGCTGCTGATGACTGGTCTGTATGGTGTTATTGTGGCGAGTGGAGGAGAGGTGAGTACCTGCCATCGTTTAGTTCCGCAGTCTGAAATGGTTTTCCTGCTTTCAGCCTTTCAGCAGTCAGTCAGTGTGACAAAGGACTGCTGGGAGTCAGAGTCTTTGCTGTACACACAAGTGAAAATAGAATTCACACAGAGACATGGGCATATTTCAATTCAAAGCCCCATTAAGAAAGGCAACACACACACACACACACACACACACACACACACACACACACACACACACACACACACACACACACCCACACACACACACACACTTGCCCCAGTCAGGTACCATTCACAGATATTTCCATTGCTTTACATTTATTTATGTATTATTTTTTGATAATTAAACCTTTTCACATTTTTGTGTTATGCTGGAAACACAAACTTGGATGCATTTTATTGGGATTCTACGTGATAGACCAATACTAAGTAGTGCCAAATTGTGAAGTGGGAGAGAAAGAAAAAGTTTTTACTACAAAAAGGAGAGAAGTGTGATATGTGTGTTTATTCCTCTCGAGTCAACACAGAACCATCGTTCACTACATTTACAGCTGCAGGTCTTTTGTCTCCATCAGCTTTGCACATCCAGGATCTGAAATGCATTTCCGTTCTCCTTCATAAAGTAGCTCCAGCTCAGACACAGGGTGTCTGTGAACATCAGATCCTGAATTAGCATTAGCTATAAACTTTAATTAGGCCATTCCAGTGAGTTTTAGGCTGTTGTCCAGATGAGATATAAACCTCCCAAGTCTTTTACAACCTCTAAAAGATTTTGTCCTGTATTTACCTCAGTGTAGCTTCTCATCAACTCTGGTCAGCTTTATTGTTCTTTGCTGAAGTAATCCCATAGCATGATTCCTCCTCCACCATGCTTCAACATAGGGATAGTGAGTTACAATGTTTTGCACTTAGGCAAAACAAAACAAAACAAAACAAAACAAAAACAGTTACATTTTGGTCTCGACTTGCCAGAGAACCGTCTTTCAGATGTTTGCATTGCCCCCACATGACTTACAACACATGTAGCAAATCCTTTTTGCTTTCTCACAACAAATGTGTTATTTCTTTGTGTTTGAGCTTGATTTGTTTGTGCAAATAAAATTCAGTTATCCACGACTGGTTGTCAGCTTGACCAGTTCAACTTGACTCCGTCTCCCAGTTTCCACCAAATCTATATTTAAAGGTTGGTAGTGGATGTGTTTGTATTTTTAACAGTGCAAGGGGCCCCAAATCAGATTCTGCTTAAGGCCCCAAACAGCTTTGAACCAACCTTGGAAAAGACTTTTGACTGCTTCTCTGATTAATACTGTATTCTTTGAGATGTTCAAATTTTGGGATATTAATTTAAACATCTTCTCAATTCTTTGTCTGACTCGGTTGCTGTGTTTCTTTGCTGTTTGTTCACTGATGTAATTTAGCAAAACTCAGAGGCCTTCACAGAACAGTTTGATTCACACTGAGATTAAATCACACACAAGTAGACTGCACTTAGTTATGTTGTTGGTTGGACTGGGTTTTATTGGGAGGGATCAGAGTTAATCGGAATAAAAGCATATTTCAGCACAAGTTACATATTTTTTTTCTTTGTGATTAAATTAAAAGTATTTTATTCCATTGTATAATTATGCAAGATGTCGTATTAATCTATTAGTTAAAATCCCCAAAACTGCTCAGAAGTTAGTTTAGCAGGACAAAATGAGGAACATTTCAAGGAGAGTGAATTCTTTTGCAAAGGCCTGTATGATCCCAGTTCTCTCTCTCTCTCTCTCTCTCTCTCTCTCTCTGAGTGTGTGCGTGTGTGCGTGTGTGTGATAACATTTTGGATAATTTTGTGAATATGGAGTAAGTAAGCTCCAGTTTGCTTACAGAAGCAGAATTTATTTATTTTTTTCATCTGTTGTGGTTCTGACTGCACACATGTAATCCACCATCACAACCCAAAATGTGGTGAAATGATTACATTTTCTGTCGGTCCAAACTCGGCCAGATATTCATCACATTTCCCAAATGGGGGAGAAAAAAAAACATGCTCACTCCCCCCTCCCCCACACACACATGCTGCATTGATAGCAATTACAAGCCAATTGGTGCCACCTCCTGCTGAGGGTCAGAGGTTAATGTATCATGACTCTCGCACCGGCCGAGCGAAAGGAAAGGGAACGACAGCATCAGGGAAACAGAGATAGCCCAAATGAGGGTGACAGCAGCAGCAGAGGATGTAGGAAAAAAGGCAACAGAGATGGAATGACAACGAGGAAGCTACAGGCAATGAGAAAGAAAGGCAGAAAAGAGGGAGAAAAAAAAAAAGAAAAGACGGCGATAGAGGAGCAGAGGACACCGACTGGGTACCGATAACGCTGATCCAAATGGGCTGAAATCTTCCCTCCGTCCTTTTAACTCACTTCACACATGATGTCGCCATCAAATGCTCGAGTAAGCTGTCCTTGAGGGTGGAAGGTCCCTTTTGGCATTTATCAGATGAGCTTAGCCTCTGGAAAACCTAACCTTTAACAATAAAAGGAAAATGCAAATCTGACCTGAGATGACAGTCTATGTTAAACCTCCTCCCAGTCTCTTAATCTCGGTACCCACTGGGCTCGGTGTCACCTGTGCTGCTGCTGCCCGCTGCCACCACCGCCTCCGCCATGCCTGATGAAATGTAGATGTTTCAAAGAAGGGCTGGCAGCTGGCTTTTTCAACATGCACCTGTTCCTTTCTGTGTGTTTGCATGTGTGTCTGTCCATGGGAGGGGTAAGGGAAGGGGGTTTCTTCTCGTGTATGTGGCTGCCTGTCTGCGTGTGCGTGTGTAAACCGGCTGTCTTTATTGTTTCTGCACTGTCTGCAGAAGTGCACTCATGGGATAATACAGTACTGAGACTTGTGATGTATGAGGTATCAGGAACATTTGTCTAAGCTGTGCACAAGGAACCATGCTGCAGAAAATTGCACATGAACCACAGATACACAAACACACATTACATTAATCATTTGTTAAAGCGGCTTGAACGCTTCATGGTTCCTTACTGAAAATTTGGATTCAAGTATTCAAGGAAGCACAATTTGGACAAACAACATTTTGACATTTGTCACTTTACAAACACAAACTCCAAAGTATTTCATTGGGGTTTCATTGTTATGCACACACACAAAGTACAGCACAATTGTGAAGCGGAAGGAAAACAAAAAAAACAAATACAAATAAAAATCTGAAAAGTGTGGGGACACATATCATTGATCAGTGCAACATGATTTGTGTTGAAGGTGGAACAGTTTTAATTATGAAATAATCAAAATACGAAACAAAAGAAACAGTCCAGATAAAAAGCCTGATAGTGGATTTGTACAAAGTCAACACTGTAGTTTCCTTCAGTTGCAGCTGAAACTGCGTGTCTCTTGGAGGATGTCAATAAGTTTGACATTTCTTACTGCTGAGATTCAAGTCCATTCCTCAAGACAAACCTCATCCATCAAAAGTGGGACTGGTTCTGCTGGCTTACAATACCTATCAGTCAAATGAACGTATCGGCTTGGTCAAGCCTTTCGAAAAGGTAAAAGATGCACATTTGAGCATCAGTGCCATCAGTTTTGGTGTCTGCTTTAAAGTGACGGGCATCGTTGTCTTTTCACTACATAACAGTGGTTTCAAAGGCACTTTAAAGAATGTATTTACTATTTCTTCATTATTATTTTCTTGCTCTACATCCTAACTTGAGACTATAAAAATTGTTAAAGCACCAATCAATTTCAAAAGTGTAACCTCAGACTTTATGTTCACTCTGAGAAAACAATCCTAGTTGTAAATATTTTTACATTCAATATTACAAATAATAGACTCCAAATACAAACTATAACAGCTGAGTTATTTTTGGGTTTATGCTACGGGGTCAGGAATTTGGCAGTTTTAACCAAACATTGGATAAAAAGATGGTCATCAATTCAAAAAGGATAGGCTATCAAAACACATTAGGTTTTGTTTTACGTTATTTTTTTTCAGTTTTATCTCATTATCCCTTTTTATCGCTGATTTAATATTTAGTTTGACATTGGAGTAAAGGAAAGAATTACTAAAAAAGTGTGTTTTTAAGCAAAAAACATATTAAACATGAAGAGCTTTTTGTTCCTATTTATTTCTGATCATTTAAATGCAGAACTAAACTAAAAAAATAGCATTAATTTTAATAGAAATATTCCTTGCTTAGTAATTCAGTTTTGCAGATAAAATGCATGATCTTTAAGATTACCTAATAATGGAAAGTGCAAATTACGTGTGAATTAATAATATTTAATTATGTTGATTTCAATAACAATCACAATGAGATTAATTAAATGTTTTTTTCTTTCAAAAATGTTGGATTGTACAAAACTAAAAAAAAAAAAAAATCATATTCAACCATTTTATCTGCTCCTTAGACAACTTATTTTGGATTTTAAAAAATCTGTGCTTTTCTTGGAAAAATCAATAATTACAATATAGAAAAAAATTATATTACATCAAACACATATATATGGTTAATATATTCAATAACAAAAGTAGCACAATTTACTCATGATTTCATTTATCACTATTCTATTGTTTTGAATAAGCAAAGCAATATTTTTACCAATATAAATGAATACAATTTGAACATAATTTGAAACAAACAAACCAGGTTGGTAGTATGAATTCATTTGTCTTTAAATTTTCTTTTATTTGAGACCTTATGGACGACAAAAACATAATGTGGCCTCAAAAAAAAAAAATAAATAAATAAATACAAATAAATACAAATAAAGGACATAAACAGACTACACTAGCTTTCTTCTTTTTTTGTTTTACAAAATTATAAATGTACTGTTTATAAATAGTATCAAATTAAAACTGAATAAATGTTAGATTTTGATTCCACATTGTTTTGATCAACTATGACCAACACTTTTGAGATATGTTAAATAAAATAATCAAAGCTGACAATGTGATTCATCCTATAGTATCATTATGATAATACAAAACGTAGTTTTGTGATTCTTTTGAAGGATACATATTTCCCTTATTGGCTTCCAATCTAGAAATAACTCATGGTCAGAAATATGAAGTACATTCACTGCTACACGCTCCGTCTTTGTAAGTTCCTCCGTCTCTTCACTCAAACGCCCATTTGATTCATGATCTTTGGTAAGAAAAATGCAGAGTAAGTGAATACAGACCTCTGAGTTTCTAAAAGGCACAGATCGTGATAGAGCACTGCCACTCCGTCTGAGATTTAGCTTTGTGATTTGTGCTGCTAAAGCCATGTTTGAAGTGAAGAAGAAAAGTTTCCTAATTTGATGCAAAGTCTGCAATAAAATTTCTATTTGCCCCCAGAAATTTTGTACTGACTCATCATTTTGTGTGTGTGTGTGTGTGTGTGTGTGTGTTGTCAGAAGTGTCTCCTTAACCACAAAAGTTCTGCCTGCTTGACTAAAACACCTTGTGTGAATTTAAGAAACGCTTCAACAAAGATCTGCTTTATTGTCACATGTGAAACATTACACTGAGCATTACTGTTTGTTTGTTTTCTCCTTTTTTTTTTCAACCGGATCAACCCCTATCTGCTCGGCGCTACAGCCGTCGACTTTTGATGATGTGGAAGTTAAATAAATAAAATCATTTCTCCATGGTAATTTTCGTCAAACCTGCCAAACACAGCCTAAATATTTGACATGGAAGGAGAGAAGATCAGTGAGAAGTGAGATCAAAGGGTGGAGGAGGAGGAGGAGGAGGAGGAGGGGGTTGGTGGTGTGATGGGGCATGCATATGTGCAAAAACGTGAGTGCGTGTGTCTGCGTGTGTGTGTGTGCGTGTCGGTTTGGTGCAAGTAGTGATGAAACACATTCTGCAGTGTGATATTTTCAACACTGACGAATTCTGCACAGCTCCTCCACACATGGGAACAATCTAAACTCAAAGCCCCATGCCTGTGTGTGTGTGTGTAGGTGTGTGTGTGTGTGTGTATATATATATATATATATATATATATATATATATATATATATACATATATATATATATATATATATATATATATATATATATATATATATATATATATGTGTGTGTGTGTGTGTGTGTGTGTGTGTGTGTGCGTGCGTGTGAATTGCTCTCCAGCCACGGGCTGCTATTCTTCATATTTCTGTCACCCGCTCTTCTTCTTCTTCCTCTGTTCTCCCAAAACAACACACACACACACACACAAAACGATTGTATTTGTCTTTATCAGTCCCTCCATTTTCCGCGCTCCTCCTTGTGTTCGCTCTCCTTCGTTCAATATTTCATGCTGCTGAGAGCATATCTATTCTGAGCTCTCTCTTTCATTCTTTCTTTCTCCACCCTTTATTCTCACTCTTTTCCTCTTCAGGAAGAAAAGAAAGTCTTTCTACCCATCACTCTTGCTGTCCTCCCTCTCCTTTTGCACCTTCATAAATCTCCCCCCTCTCTCTATATCTCATTGCACTCCTAATGTGCTGTGCCCCCATCGAAATTTTTCCTCCCAGCCCTCCACTCACAATCTCCTCCATCCTGTCAGTCCCTTCCTCTCTCCATCCACTCTGTTGAATAAGTTTGCGTGACTGTTCAGAAGTATCGGCTCCCGTTCTCCTTCCTGTAACCCCCAGCCTCCCAGACCCAACTCCTTCTTTCTCCCTCTTGGATTCCTCTGCAACCAAAAACACAGAGAAAGCCCTGTTCTCTCTCTTTTTGCACTTCTCTCATTTTTGCATCCCAAGCTTCCCCACCAAACCCCCACCCAACCTCCTCATCCACAGTCTTAGTGTCACCTCTCCCCCCTCGTCCTTCCACGCTCATCTCCATCTAACCCCCCGCTCCCCCCTTCCTCGCTTTGCCCCGGCCTCCTCCTTGCTCTTAGTCTGTATCGGTGTTGTTTTAGGCACAGCAGTGAAAGGTAAACAGAGAAATTGAAAATTCGTGTCAGTCACTCGGGTGAAAGAGGGACAGGGAGGGAGGGAGCCGGCAGAGGCGGGCGGTTGTGGGGCGGGGGGAAGAGTGTCAGTACAATTTACTAACACAACAGTGAACAGTGAAGCAGGCCAAGGAAGAGAGCGAGCATTAGGTGGAGTGAAAGAGAGACTCCTGAATCAAGAAATCCATCGGAATGAGAAAGATACAAAGGAAAATGTTTCCCGTTCCATATCTAGGAGTCCCGCTGAGCTCACATGTGCGTTGTTTACTTGCTGAGCAGAAAGAGAAGAAGCGGGAGCCCAGATCCAATCATTAGTGCCAAGGGAGAGAGCTCTGATTAGATTCCAAGGTTTTGCTCAGGAGCTCTGGACACATGTGCTGAGTGTGCCAGCTCTGGGCTGGAAATGTCATGAGAGCTCCAGCGACAACGTATGCAGCCGGGCCCCGGGGGTCATTTCTCATTACAGCCCCGATACAGACGAAGGTCATCCAACGGTTCAGGCCTCAAAAACTTTTGAAGCCTGGACAAATATCTTTGAGTCATCCTGGAACATTATCTGTGAAGTTAAAATAAAAATATGCTTCTTACAGTTGTCGCCAGATGTTTGCGTGCACTGCACGAAATAATGGGGTGACCCATTTTTCCACATTTCAATCAGACTGAATTTTTCCCCGCTTTAGGTCAGTTGGAATCATTTTTGTTTGCTAAATACCAGAATAATGAGAGCTAGAACAAGAAAAAAAAAAGTTGTTTGTACATTTGTACTCATAAAAATTATGTTTTGTTTTCTGTCTTTGAAGTCAGAAGTTTATACATAGTGGGATTACTATGATTGTCGATTTCGGAAAGCCCAGTTTTGGCTTTGTATGTTTATTATGGCTTTATTTAGAGCAGCTGAGTACAATGGAGGCTCACTTGTTGATGTGTTTCGAGGCAGCACCTCTTTCTTGAGTGCCATCAGGACAAACATCCAGTCCGGTCATCATGTTGTTTGGGATGGAGTCGGGTTCTGTGACCCGGAGAAGAACGTGTTTTAGGGTGAAACGTGCGAATCAATTGCAGAACCAGAAAGCAAAAGATGCTGTGAAGATGCTGAGCGAAGATGATGAGGGAATGTTATTATTCACAGTAAAGCAAGTGTTACGCAGACACCAGATGGAATGCCACTCAGTGAAGGAGAAGCGATTAATTCAAAAGTGGCATAAAAAGTCAAATTACAGTGTGCACAGCACCCAAGAACAAATAACCTAATTTCTGGTCATGTCCTGTTGTCTGACGAAACTAAAATGGAAACAATCTGTTTCTGTGAAGAGTCGGAAAATCGTGAGTGGATGTTTTTGGGATTTATGCATTTCTCAAGATAAATGCCATTATCCTAAAATGATATCATGTGGAAATAATACTGGAGCAACCTCTAAAGACATGAATCAGAGAGTTCAAGCTCAGGCATACATGGACAAAATAACATTTATCACACCTGTTGTTGCTCTCTGTGTGTCTGAATCAGTTGCCAGATTCCAAGGTGCCCACGGCCTGCATGCAGCCAATCAGAAAAACTGAATCTACTCCTCTTTTCTCCCACATTTTTTTTTTAATCAGAGACGATCCAGTTGCAAACTGTCCTTGTAGATAACACAATATCCAGGCTGAAGACGTAGCTTAAAGAAAATGGAGCCAGTCACAGATAATTCAATCGATCTGCTTGAACTTCATCAAAATCTTCTTTCGTCTGAGAAGCATTCCTCAGCCGAAAAGTCTGACAGCCAAGAGAAAATCATCAACATGAGAATTTTTAAATTGTAAGTCTGCCATAGAGCCTACAAACATAGTCAGGCCTAACATGGCTTCATCATGCTACATTGAGGGTATTAGATTTTTACAATTTTTGTACTTTTTTGTGAAATCCACCAGTGGAAATCCGCTTCATTATGCAGAGTTGTGTCGCTGAGCTTTTAGAAAAGAGAGATACACCTCAGCTAAGCTTTAAAATGAGGTAAGTTGAGTCGCCAGCTTGTTTGTAGCCGGGGCGATGTGACTGCGATCGTTGATTCTGAATGTAAGAATTTCATTCACCTCCAGCTTCACTGAACCAAAAGAGAAAAAAAGGGAGAGAGAGAGAGGTCCATGTTTACGGATTTGCCAAACTGAGGGAATGAATTTTATTTGTATTTCACCCCCTGGCACCTGGCGGTCTCCCGAGATATGTACCTTGGGCAAATAATTTTCTCTGGTCTGTCAGATTTGATCCCAAGGAAAAACAGTCGTGGTTGCCTGGAATGCGTAACCCAGTCAAAGAGGAAAGGAATGATGGAGCAGAAATGGCAAGAGGAAAAGAAGCCGTGTTCATAAAAATATTCCATTTCTCATGTCCAACACTGAGAGACGGCGAAACTGGCAGAAGCAGAACAGACGCGAAGACCACCAGGGCCCAAACACTGAACCAAACTAGCACAGGCAGAAAGCAGGGATCACAACGGTGGGAAAAGAAAAAAAAAGAAAAAAGAAAAAAAGTTTTCACCGAGCCTCCCTGAATAAGGTGAGAGGAGGAGGAATCAGGGCGGGGGGGATTAAATGGACAGCTCATGAGAGGAGAGGAAGGACTGGAGGAGACAAAGGGATTCCCCGATGGCATCTCATCTCGTCTCTCTCTCTCTTTCTTTCTAGCTCTTCTTTTCCCTATTTCCCTCCTTTTTTTCTCCCAATAAATCATTCTGACTTCTCCTTAACCAACTCATTCCCAGCAGGCAAAAAAGAAAACTGTAACAATCTCACTTCTGTACACCAGTCCTCTCTTTTTCTATCCCCTCTTCTGTCTCTTTTTTCCGGTCTGCCCTTTCTCTCACAACAAATAATACCCTAGACGTGTGTCGGAGGTGATGGAGGTGCCGGGGCTTCAGCGTTCAGTCAACTCATCAGACAGCCGATTCCTGTAAATTAAGACAGATAATGAAGATTTACAGACATGCTACAACAGTCGTCTCTGGAAGATTCCCCCTCTCCCCCATTTTGCTACTGCTGCAACACTGAAATACAACGAATAGAAGCAGATGTGATTCTCTGAGCACATTCGCCAACAAACAACATAATGAAGACCAAAGGAACATACAGATCGGTCAGGGAGGAAATGGATAAGTTGTCCATGAAAACGCTGGAGGAAGGAAATATACACAGCTCAGGTTAGAGACACTCTCAACAGGAAAAAAACAAAACACATTTGTCAAATACTTTCCACAAATCGAGTCTTTGTGGAAGAGCGACAAGTAGACGTTGAAAAAAAGCCAATAAGAGCTCTTGTTTACAGTCATGGGAGAGAGAACGCATGGAAGACGGATCCAAAAGTTTACTTTTTGGTCAACATGCACAATGTGGAAACATGGTGGTTGCAGCATTATGCTGTGGGGATGCTTTTCTTCAGCAGGGACAGAAAACAACAACAACAACAACAACAACAACAACAACAACAACAACAACAACAACAACAAAACTAACCAAATCACAAAGCAGTCATTTAAAAATACCTGCTGCTATAGAGGCTGCAACAAACTGAAGACTGGGGCAGAGTTTCACCTTTGATTCCAAACAGGAAGCTACACATAAATGGTGTAAGTCTAATTAAATGAGCATCACTTTTTAAACTGGCTGCATAAAAAACAGAAAGAAAAAAAAATGAAACAGCGACAGACTAAGAGAAGACATATTTTGCTAAGGGAAGCTCCCACTTAGTAAGAAACACTCTGGGGTCTGGGGTGACGTGGAGGAATGGTTGCAATGCTTCTGCCTACAGCTGTTCTGTTGAAGCCCACCGACAGAAACAGATGAACACAAATTCTTTACATAGTTGTATCTGTTAAACACAAAAACGTCCAAACCGTATCATCCTCCTTCTCCCTCCCCCTTTCAGCTTAACAATCGTTGAGGATTTAGGTTGGAAAAATGACAAATGTGAAAAGGTTCAGTGCGCATAAATTCTTCTCTGCGAGGCAGCAGCTTTCAACGTGGATTACTTACAACAGAAGTACATTTGGTTCAGTTTTGTGGTGAGTCACATTTTCCCAGAGGGATTTCCCCCCTTCATGAGGAGGACTGAAGATGAATAAAACTCACCTACAGTGTTTGGAGGGGAATCGGGATTTTTTTTATTATTATTTTTATGTATATATGTATGTTTTTATTTTTATTTTTTATTTTTACCCCTTTCTTTGCATTAATAAGACAACTGTGCGTGCAGGTGTACTTCACTGCTGAACGTTGATGCAATAAACTGGTTGCAGATGATCGCTGGGTCGCACCAAGAGCGGGATGTATTCTTGCAGCATCACTGTGAAGCGCAGGTACTGAAGGAAACAACAACAACAACAACAACAAACCTTGAAGTCTCTCCGATGTCCGGCGATGTGCTGCGACTCGGCCACAAATCTTGGAGGAATGCGTCTTTTTTTTTTTTTTTTTCTGTCTGTCGCTCGCAGGGGGGTGGAGTTAGGAAGTGAACGAGCGCTGCCTACCAAACAGAGAGGAGGAGGAGAAGGAGGAGAGCGACGTGCGGGCAGACTGCTCACCGTGCACGATGGTTGTAGAAGGGAAGAAAGCTTGATTTTGTGTTTTGTTGCTTTGCTGCAGCTTTGAGATCGCCTGCGCATTTATTGGACAAGAAGGGAAATAAGCTGCAACAGTTTAAAAAAAAAAAAAGCATTTAAAAAGAGGAGGACTTTTATTTTTATTATTATTATTATTATTATTATTATTATTATTATTATTATTTATTTATTTTTTTGTTACTGTTGATCCTGTTTTAACATTATTTTTATTTTATTTAAAACAACCTGCACACAACTCTTTTTCGGACTGCTTTAAAGACCCGGAGGAACACCGACCTCCCGCTTGGAACCAACGCCGACCTGCGACACTTCTCTGGCGGCCTCAGCAGCAGCAGTTCCCCGGTGAGAGGAAGAGGAGGAGAGGGGGGGGGGGCGCCTCGGTTATAAACACGGACCATAAACCCCGTTCTTTGAAGCTCTGGGATCCGCTGGTGGAAGAGGAGGAGGAGGAAGAGGAGGAGGTTCGCACAGTCTGGTGTTTCAACAGACTTTTCGCAGCACTTTCTTACCCAAACAGCATCTCTGAAACTAGCCCGTTTGTGTGCATGCATGCGTGAAGCTTCTTCTTTTTTTTTTTTTTTTTTTTTTTTATTTTTTTTCTTTGTTTTTTTTGCCTCCTTCTCGCTTTTT